>NC_091809.1:56800378-57103409 GCF_041296235.1 Equus asinus
AGTGATTATCTGGAATTTCTACTGAAAATATACATACTAGGACAGTAGTATCAAAATTTTTTCTTTGTAATATTTAAGTGTATTTGAATGTGAAGAAGATAACATGCTTTTCAAAAATCTCTGTGAAATTGCAGATGATCTTAAGGATCTGATAATAAAAAACACTTCTAAATCTATAATCTTTAAAACAAACCTCTAACCTAATATAAACTACATTACTGTTTCCATCGACAAAGAAAAAACTCAACATTGACTCATGCTTTTCAGAAAACAGTCAGAGAAATCTTAAAATCTTACAACCTTATCTTTAGATCCATCGGGTTTCCTAAGAGCTACTGCAACAAAATGGTGCTCATCTATTTTGCTTTCCTGAAAAATAAAAGGTAAG
This sequence comes from Equus asinus, assembly GCF_041296235.1. Taxonomy (NCBI): domain Eukaryota; kingdom Metazoa; phylum Chordata; class Mammalia; order Perissodactyla; family Equidae; genus Equus; species Equus asinus. Next base: position 56,800,767 of record NC_091809.1, read on the forward strand.
TAAACACAGATTATGAAATATGTAAATTTAGATATACTTTTGTTCACATTTTTAAAATCTCAATCTCTCTCTACATATATAAACACACACACACACACACACACACCCCCCACATCCTTGAACCATTTAAGAAGTCACATACATTTTGGCCCTTTACTCTTAAATGTTTCAGTATTTATTTCCTAATAGGGATATTCTCTTATATAACCACAGTAGTTAATAACATCAGTAAATTTAACATTGAAATAATTCTTAAATTGACTATCTGTATTCTAAATTCTATGTACTCAGTTCTCATGTCTTGCTAGTGTTTCTTTTGTCTATTTTAAAACAGAAAACCCACTCTCCTCCTCTTATTAACAGAATATTGCTCATTTTCAGTTTGTCTGATGTTTCTTAATAATTACATTTAGACTATACTTTTCCAACCAGAATACTATATGATGAAGTGTCCTATCTAGAGGTGCATCTAGACAGCCACCTGCTCTTGCTGGTGATGTGAACTTTGTATATGCTTGAAGTGTAGGTTTCAAAAAAATCAGACTGTCACTGGTTTATAGCATTCAGTTAACTAAATAGTATAGCCTATGGGAAATCACAGAGGAAATGTATACGTAAGACTTAAAGGATACACAGTTTTCTGTTTTCCCTTATGTATGAAACAAAGGGGGAGGGAGCTTTAAAATATAATAGATATTGAAGCAGTTACCTCAATTATGAACTATTAAAAACTATTAAAAATTTCACCGAAAAGCCACTTTACCAAGGCATTCCTCCAAAAACCATCAGTTGAATAGGAGACTACAATCAGAAACTCAAGCCCATTTTTCATACCCTCACTGTAAGATATCCAAATTAGCAAAAAATAAAATTCAGTAAAGATAACTTTAAGAACATTATGTTTAAAAAAAAAATACATAACTAAGTATCATAAGATTTAATAGGTCACAGTTATTTTCCCTTTAAAAACAAGCTCACTATAATTATTATAAACAAAATTACTCCTTTTGATACACGGTCTTCCATTCTTTACACTAAATATATTAATAATATGAATACTATAACATACAGAGATGTTTTGGTTATAATTACTTTTGGAAAATCACAGCATGAGTTCTGCTCCGCTGCTATTCATGGGGCTCTCATGGCCACTTCTTCCAGAAATGGGTGGCCACGTCCTTCTTCCTAGTCTGTCTTCCTCTAGAAGCTCCACTGAAACCTGTTCACCATGGGTGACCCTGCCAGTATCTGAAATCCTGTGGCATAGCTTTCAGCATCACAGCAACACGCAGCATACCACAGTATGAGAACCAACACAGACAGGTGGTGTGGTTCTCTGACCAAGAAACAAACCACGACTGTGGCAGTGAGACCACCAAATGTTAACCACCAGGGCTGCATGCCCAAAGGCTGGTTCTTTAACTTGTGGGGTACTTTGGAGATGCCCTGACAGGAACATCCCACCTGCATTCCTTGATTCCAGGGATAGTGCCCTTGGCTCTAGGCTCATCTCTTCCCATCAACCCATTTCTGGCTGTGCAGACCAGCAGACTCATTCTGTTATGTTCACTCAACCCTCCAAGGCCTATTTATAGTGTAGTAACAGTCCACACTTAAATATACTCATCTAATGTATACTTACTATTTTTCATATTTTCATAACTGGTGCATTGAATGGGCAAAACACTCAGGTACATTCAGTAAAGAACTGAATTTTTCTTCCATGGCTGCCTCCAAATATGCCCTGATGGATCTCTCATCCCAGGTCCTGGACAAGCCCTTAGGCAAACTCCATAGCTCTTCAGTCGCTTTCAGTTAAAAAAATCCCATTTTAATCCTACAACAAAGTCGTCCTGTGCAAATCCTTCATTTAGATTTAGGCACAAACTGGGTGGAAGGGCCAAACCTTCTCTGTACCTTGTTTTCAGTTACTAAAGAAGCCAGATTCCATCGTGTGGGAATAGAAGGCACGTTCTGCCCCTGGGCCTCACCATGCTCTTCCATTCTTCCTCCTGCACTCTAGTTTCTTTAAGGTAGGTGGCAGAGAGGAAGGCAAGTGGAAGGAAGCGGCAAAGTAATAACCAGTGCTGTTGTAATCTAGGTTTTGGAACTCTGGGTCATACCAAGCATCCCAGTGCTGGCTTAGTTCATGGGGTGGGCATCTGTGGAATTTTCATAGAACCGCCTCCATTTCTTCAGCCGTGTACCGCTCCCTAGAGCTAGCAGTGCATTTAACAGGCGACTCCGTGTAAGTTCCTTCCCTCAGCAACTAATACAGAATATAATGCCCACTGCCTCTTTCTTTTGGAGCTCCTTTTGGGTGGGGTCATTTAAAGACACTCCGAGCCCAATTATAGAGCATCTATTTGGTCCAGAGGAACTCAGACACCTTTGCTATCCAAAAAACTAAAGAACAGCTGGCCCAACTGCTGACTCTTCCCTCTTCACTCTGCATAGTAGGCCCTACTGCAGCCAGGATCCTGTCTTCCAGTTCCTCCAGATGAGAAGCGGGTGCCAGTGTGTCTATCTTTACACACACCTCTAAACTCCTAAGAACACAAGCCAAGTTTTCCTACAAACTCTCTTAATGCTCTCTACTCTACGAGGGTCACACACAGATGGGCCTACTAGTGTGTCATGGTAGCAAGACCACCCTCCCACCACCACACAAACACACTTTACTTATATATAGGCTGGCTTCAGTGGTGGCTGGTGGACCAGTTTTGCTATTCTAATGAGTAATGCATAGATGTGTCTGCATTTCTTTTATATCAAAGGAAGAAATTCCATTTAATATTCTTTATATTTACTTTTGAAAAAAAAATCTGTAATACATTAAGACACTTCCAAAAATAATACAATATAAATGGTTGCTTGGGCAATGGTTGCTGGCTTCCTAAAAGACCTCAGATACTTCGAATTAAACCTGGAAAAGCAGAAAGATTTCCACCTAATGCTAATTCAGTTACCTTTTAAACATAAAATAAAATTTTTATTGGGTTAACCTGTACAAATGTAAACAAATTACTTTAAAATATGTAATATATTTTACAAAAATGAAATCTCCATCTCCTAACAAGTTGTAAAGAATATCTAAAGTGCTTATTGTAAGAAAAACTGAAACAGAATTTATCTAGAGATAAATCATTAAGACAAATTAGATCAAATCTGCCCTAAAATATATTAAAGTTAGTAACAAAATTTCAATTAATTCATGTAACAAGGATATACTATGAAAAAAACAAAACTATGTTCAGAAAAGTCTATTTGCCAAAGTCAAGAAGTTGGTATTAAGATTCTAACCCTCTAACTCAAAAACCTAACTACCATCTTCCACCACTGCCTACTATACACCATTGAGTGTTTCCAAGTAGCCTTTTTATGTATACATAAATTTGTTTTCCAGCTGTAAAGATTCTTTTCTCACCGAACATCAGATAGAATAAAAGCAGGATGCCTATAACCATGTACATGATATAAGCTGCCTTTCCCATGTGGATACAAATTATTATTAAGCATCACCTGTAAGGCTGCAGTAAAAGACTAACCAGAGTTTGCTTCAGTTTTCTAATTAGGTGGTGTCTGAGTTTTTTCAAGTTATAAATAATGATGCAGTGAACATAAAACTTAATTTCTATTGAATGCAGGAGAGAAAGGTAAATGTTAAAATGTATAGTAAAAACTTTTTATCTGACATCAGTAAGAATAAGGGATTCCATGTCAGAGAAATGGCTGAGGCTTTCTCCTTTAAGCATGAGAATATTTGTTAATAATTTTGGCTATAGTTTTAAAATTGTACTTTCTTTAAAAATATAGTATCCTAAGTAAAATTTACTCTTTAATTGACAGAATCTCTACTTTACTTGCTGTCTTAGCAGTTTTAATATAGCTCTCTTTCTCACTATGCTTTCTGTCCTTAGACGCCCTGATACTACTCTCTTATTTTACTTCTTACCATTTTGGACACTCTTTCTCAGTCTCCTCCACTCCACTTTTAAACATTAGTATTCTCAGAACTCTCTCCATCCTAGGCCTCTCTTCTAACTTAGGTAATCTCATAGCTGCAACTTTAATACCCATGCCTTCAGCTACCATTCACACGTTAATGATTGTAATTTGTCCCCCCAGCCCAGCCTCCCATGCTATTCACCTACTTGACATCTTCACTTGGGTGTTTCTATGGCACCTCAAACTTACCATCTCACTTGTTCCCTAGTATTCAATATCTCAATAAACAGTCCGCTAAGTCACAGAACTGCTCATGACATCTTTGACGTCTCACTTTCTTAACCTCCACCTATCATCATAAATAGGACTTGGTCTTAACATACAAATCTGATCTTATCATTCTCTACTTAATATCTGTTAAATTCTCTTGAGAAAATTAGTGAATGCTTCCTATTTTATCCACTCGCCACTAATTCCTTATTTTGGGGACCGACGTTCTCTGCACACCACTCAGGTGATTACGGCAAAAACATTATAATACAACCCATTTGCTGGGCTCTGGACACCTGACACAAGCTGGACCAATTACAGTAGACCACTTCTTTGGCTACAATGATTGGTCACTAAATAAGCACCTGGCCCAAACTAGGCCAGGGAGGCCCTTCTCCAGGGCTTTTATAGCTTGGAACAGAAATGGATTTCACCAATCTCTGTGGGAGTTTACAGTATAAATCGTTAAATGCAAGAGTGGTAGGCAGCCAAGTTTCCTGCCACATAGACCAGAGATGTTAAGAAAGCTGGTGTATAGAACAAGAGTCGAGGGTGGGAGAAAACTGAAGCTAGGACATATGGAAAAGCAAAAGTAAAAGATAAAGAGTTCTGAGTTTTTCAGCACCTAATTCTAAGGCCCAGTTACATGAATCACTCTAATAGCCTATAATAATGTCTTCGGCTTAAATGAGTTTGTGTTGAGGTTCTCTCACTAGCAACCAAGAATTGCTAGTAACAAAATACAAAAGAGGCCAAAATCTTTAAGCTGACCAATAATGCCCTGCATGATCTTACTAGTAGCCTAACCAGGAATCTCTCTCAAATCCCCTCATCACAGTACAAAGCGGCTTCCATGGCTGTTCATACACACGAAGCTCCTTCTATTCCAGGGCCTCTTTGCCCTTCCCATTTTACCTAACTCACTATGACTTAACTTTCACGTATCAGCTTAAATGTCACATGCTCTCATAGCATCCCTGACTTTACCTTCAGAGCACTAAGAGTGGATTCCAGTTGTGTCTAGTTTCAACGACTAGCCTCCACAAATTAATCTCATGCACAAACATGCACAAAATAAGGAAATTCTTACAGTTTTAGCAATTCTGATAAATTTCTTACCTCAAATGCCCATTCTTTTTCCTCTTCCCCATCCAGGAACAAACGTGTTTCTTTATAAACTTGGCCTATTTCCAGGTTTAAGGGGGATATATCAAATTCAAGCCGTTGCAATTCAAATCCTAGTCCAACACCAATGGCCTTTATGAAGCTTTCTTTCAGTGCCTAACATACAGAGACGTTTTCTCTTAGAGCACTTAGTAGATAGAATCGTTCATAAAATCTACAGGTCCAGCACATCTGGATTTTTAACTCTGTACTACATTATGGCTACAAGCTATTGTTTTGTAGTAGCATGGAGACAAATCAGCCATGTAATTTTAAGGAAAATCATTTAAGCTCCCTGTGCCTCCATTCCCTGACGTGTAACATGTAATAACAATAGCACCCACCTCATAGAGCTGTTACGATAATTAAATTAACCAACTTATGAAGGGCTTAAAGTAATGTCTACTGGCAAATATGTAATATATAAGTGTTGGTTAAATAAGGCCTCGTGTACGAATTCCTTTGAGACAGAAAACATTAAACATTATTTATAAATGGTGAGAAATGTTTTGTTTTAGCTTTAAGAGTAACCACCTTCTAATTGAGCATTAAATAAATGTTAAATTTTCTTAAAGGTCATTATAATGTAATAACATACACACAAAAATCATGAAGTTCCCAAGTTATGACCCATTTAATTCAAGCAATGTATGAACTACTGGGTAACCAAAAGACTTTTGCTTCTATTTTTAGCAAAGATAATGGAATCACCATAGGCTTTTACTCTCAAAATTAGAAAGAAATTATACCCAATTCCTATAAAACATATCCAGCTGAGTCCATTCATCCTTAAAGCTTCTGATTGTTTCCCATTCTTTGTTGGTAAACTTTCTTTTCATAATATGAAAGAATTCTGGAATTGAACCACGACCTGTCAATTGAGGAAACACAGAATTAAAAACAGCTATTAACAAAACTCTTAAAAAGTACAAAAACAGAAAATTATAGGCCAATCTTACTTTTGGATACAGTCACAATAATCCTAAAGAAAATCTCAGCAAATCAACATAAGTTGAAAATTAAAAGAATAACACATGACAAGCAGGGGTTAGACCAGAAACAGAAGAGCAGTTTAACAGGGATAGTGAAATCAAATAATTAAGAATAACAACAATATGGTTATATTAATAGGTGCCTCCTAAAGATTTGGCAGCCAAACCTGTTATAAACCCTAAATAAGAGGAAATTTCCTATACATGACAGAATATCAGAAATCTACAACAAACATTCTTAAAAGAGAACCATACTATTTTGGAGTTTAAAACTTTACTTTGCTATATAACAGGAAAAAAGGGAACAATTTATCATAATTTTTTGAAAATTGGTAGAAAGCAGAGGATTGTTCTTTTATTCTAAGTTATCACTGTGATTCAAAACTTAACAATGCTTACTTCCTTCAAAATGATTGTTTTGCAACATGTTTTCTAATAAGAGTTCTCCAAATAAACGTAGATTTTAATTTCTATTCTTTTGGGGATGCTGCTGTGAAATAAGCTCATTTTTAAAAAATTTAAAATAGTTCCCTTGCTCCACTGTTCCACAGACAACAAAATATTACAAAATATTCTAAAAATAAATGACAAACTCAAAGAACTTGATTCTCAAAATGGAGAATTACATTAACAGTACATGGTATGCCTTTCATATTTTGTCAAAATATTATAACTATATGTTTGTCTATCTTTACTACTAGGCAGGAACTTTCTATTAACACTCATTTATTTATTCTACAAATATGCAGAATACTAATATGTATTGAACTAACAGTTAAAAACAGTCATGGCTCTTGCCCTCACACACTAAGAGCTAAGAGGCCTGTCAGAGAGCCTGGCTCAAAGCAGGTGAGCCACAAACGTTTACTGTATGAATAAATGAACATTAACTATTATTTGGGAAGTTACTTCCTGAATGCTCTACTGCCCTACATCCTTAGTTCATGACTACATTATTTTCCAGAAAACCTCTTCAAGGTAGTCCCTCTGCAGATTCTGTTAACATGGCTTGTCCACTTAAATCCCAACTCACATTTCTAAAATATCCAACTCCAAAACCTGACATTCCCAACTACCTGACTACCACTCTTAAAGTGACAGCTGCCGCTATACTCTCTACAGGCATTTCTGAGGGGGAGAAGTACGTCTGGGAAAAAAAAAAAAAAGACATCAAACCCCTCTACTTAATGCTTTACTGGCATTTAATCACTAACCAATGCCAAGAAAATTCAACAAGTAGAACTTCTATTAATGACCATTCATTCTAAAAATACCCAAGTGCTAGATGACAGGACTATCAGGATGAGCAAAACAGACACGGTCTTTATCTTCACAGGAGTTTACATTTCTCTTGCAGTAACCTTAAGTACCTTTCCCATCGTTATCTCAAGGGCAGAAAACATTACGTCAATTCTCCCACAAAACTGTTTATGATTCCCCTACCACCCCCACTTCAACACAGTCAAAATAGTCTCTTCTTATTTAGCCAGAAAATATTTCTGATGATCCTACAATGAATGGTATGTGGTCCTTTAGATAGAGACAAACATTCTCATTTATTTTCAAGTTGATCAGACTCATCTGATTCATTCATCTACTCCTTAGCACTCTATTCTTCTCAACAAGAATAACTTAATTTCAACCCATTTTATGAACTCGATTAATGTCTATTATTTGTATCTGCTCATATTAATGTTAAAAGACAATTATTTCCTAAAAGTAGTCCAGCAAAGCTATAAAGTCATTTAATGTAATAGCACTGAAATATTAAACTGTGATCTTAAGAGACCCAGGGGAGGGGATTCTTGCCCTTTTTGGGCCATGGATCCCTTGCATCCTGTTAAAATGCAAGCATTAGCAGTACACAGTACTGGCTCGACAAATAATACATAAAGCAAGCAAGCTTGCAAAAGTGACAAAAGCAGAGCCGGAGATTTTAAATACCAGGAGCATTGTATCTCCATAAATCATACAGTTTCCTCTTGAATATACTTTGGCACAAACAGTGTAAATAACAATGGGAAGAGCAGTTACCTTGGATTTGGAAGACGGCATTAGATATTTCAAGTGGAACTGTAGTTTTAATGGAATACTATCTAAAAAGTCTAGAATTTTAAAAGATATGCCTGTTGTCATCTACAGAGTCATTTTATTTGTTAGTCTGTTCAAATTATAATGTCATAACCTTCAAGAAGTCCTCTGATTTTTAACTAAATACGATGGGGCAATCAAGGAAAAAAAGTTTAAATATGCATGCTAATAAAAAACGAACTGATTAACATAAGCAGCAATCTAGCACAATCACTGGAAAGTAATCACTACTGATTATGTACAGCTAAAAAAGTATCCAATATGAGTGTGTTTTCATACACTTTTGAGAGCATCTTACCTATTTCACAAAATAAGAGATCTGACAACAGAAAAAGATGATTTTGTACTCAGCCAAAGCACAACAGCACCACACTGTGGCCTTATCGTGGAAATAAAATTCACAGTGAGTGAACATTAAATACAGTTTATCCAGGAAACTGGACAAATGAAGTACATTTGTCCCTCAGACAATCTGACAGCACATCAGATATGTAAGTTGGCAAATCCTCCTAACAATATCATCACATACTCATGCCTATAACAATCTTCAATTCAATCATCTTTGATTTAATCATCTTATTTCACATGTAAGAACCTCTAAGTAAGATGAAATAACCAAAACACTGAGATAGAACTACTAATCAAGCTTAGAAAAACCAGATCCCCCATCTTATAGCTTAATCTTTAGGGAAAGCAGTGTTAAATATTAACTAAGTGTTCTGCAATGATCAACTAAACAAGACCACACAACAAGTAGAAAGTTTATTAAACATAAATATACAACAATTTATAGTCTATACCCTTAGCTGCTATTTTAAGCCTAGGAAAAAAAATCCTTACCATAACCTCAAAGCCCACCTACATCAAGCTCTCTCCAAAACCAGGTCACTGATGTGCGCACATAACAGCGTCTCAGTTAAAGTTCACCTCTCTTCTCAAAGAAAACGGGCCAGGTATTCTAGGGGGGAGCTGAGCAATGTCCATCTGTGCGCTTTAAAGTAACAAAATTTAGTTTTGGATAATAAGCCATATTAGAAATTCTAGTAGTTTCATTTTCTAAGTACTGGATTATATAGTCTTGCTTCCATTATATATAGTCTTCCAAAATTTGAGTTAATACGTAACACAATAACGGTTGACTTTATCAGCTCACTTGCCTGGGAATTTATCCAGATACAAACCCAGAAAAAAACAAAAATGCCTGAGCCGCTAACATAGGTTTCACAAACCGCATGCACAAAGCCTCGCGTTACTGACAAAGGAACTCCTTAAGCCATCAGTACAAGTGGGGTACAGCAGAAAAGGCACGAGACTGAATGACAACCTAGGCTCGAAACTCTCCACGGAGGCAATCCTCACCTTCAGTAGCTCTTAGTGTGTCTATGTAAATGTGCATTTATTAACACATACACGTATCAACACACACACACAAGGAAAGGGCCTATAGAGCTAGGGCTATTTGGCTGCAAATGTTATCCTTCAAGAAAAGGGAAGGACTCCGAAGGCAGGGGGGAGGGGCAAAAGGGTGTGGCCATCCTGAGGGTCCAGAGGACAGAACATGGAGCCACAGAGGATTATTCTCAGGCCCTTAAACCTAATGTAATTTGCCCTGCTGGGTTTCAAACTTGCTTGGGACTCATGACCCTTTTTTTCCTTCCAACTGTTCCCTTTTCAAATGGGATGTCTATCCTATGCCTGTCCCACCACTGTATTTTAGAAGATGATCTGTTTTCTAGTATCACAGGTTCACTGATGGGAGAGGAATTTTGCCCCAGATGGATCCTACTCAGAGTCTCACCTACATCTGATTTAGATCATTCAGATGGTAAGATCTGTAACTTTTGGATTTAATGATATTTAGAAGAGATTTTGGATTTAGCGTTAATACTGGAATAGGTTAAGACTTGGGGACACAGGGATAGGGTGAATTTCTTTTGTATGTGGCATGGATGTATATTTTGGGGGTCCAGAGGACGGACTGTACTGAGTTAAACAGCGTCTCCCAAAATTCATGCCCACCCAGAACCTCAGAATAGATCTTATTTGGAAATAGTCTTTGTAGATGTAATCAAGTTAAGATGAGGTCATATTGCATTAGGGTGGGCCCGGCAGCCCAGGACTGGTGTCCTTATAAGGAGAAACATTTAGACACACAGAGAGAATATAGGAAAAAAGGCCATATGAAGATGAAGGCAGAAATTGAACTGATGCAGCTATAAGCCAGGGAATGCCAAGGACTGCAAGGAAACTAGGGAGAGGCAAACGATTCTTCCCTGGAACCTTCAGAGGAAGTATGGCCCCGTCAACACCTTGATTGACTTCCATCCTTCACAACTGTCAGACAGTAAATTTGTTGTTTTAAAACACTGAGTTTGTGGTACCATGTTAGGAACTCATGGACACTAACACACACACACATACAATTAAACTTATATATAGACACACACACTCTGAAGAGCTTTAGTGTTACGCCCCTGGAGTCAAATGTTCACATGCTGGCTCCCTTACTTGTTTACTGCTACTTATTTGACATCTCTATGGCTGTTTCATAAATTATAAAATAGGGACAAAGAGTTGGGTAGATTAAGGAATAAACATATAAAGTGCCTGGAATTATTAAGTACTTAATAAATTTACTTTAAGGTTGTTGTGGTAGTTGTTACATGTATATCCTCTTCCGTGAATTGTTTTAGCAAGTCCTTCATCCATTTGTCAAGTCTTAAATGGTTTTCCTATCAATACTTAGAAGCATTTTACATATTAACAATAGTAACCTTTGTCTGGTGTATTCGCAACAAATGTACTCCCTGGTCTGTGAGTGAGACATTTAATATAAAGTCAATCACCTCTGCTGACTTTGTGGTTCTTTCAGAAGTCAGACCAAATATACAATTCTACTGTGTTCCAGTAACTGTTATTAAAATCTAACTCTAATTAATTGTGCTGTATAACACGAGACAAGGATTTAATGGCTTTCTGATGACTTCACTCAAAAAAAAATGGATGAGTTACAATCTTTGTAGGCTCTGCAAATTACATCTAACACAGTGTTTTCCAAACATTAATATGCCTAACAGTCACCTGGGAAAACTGTTTAAATATAGAATCCCTGGTTGTACTCTCAGAAATTCTGGTTTAGTAGGTCTGGGGTGGTTTCAAGAAATGTGCATTTTTTTTTCTGAGGAATATTTCCCAAGCTAACACCTGTGCCAATCTTCCTCTATTTTGTACGTGGGTTGCCACCACAGCATGGCTGCTCATGAATGGGCTATGTCCGCACCAGGGAACAGAACCCAGGCCACTGAAGCAGAGCACATCAAACTTAACCACTAGGCCATGAGGACTGTCCCAAGGAATCTGCATTTTTAACAGGCATCCTGGGTGACTTTAATATCCTGACCATCATTCTATACATAAAACAATAACTATCACAACAACCACAGAGCTAACATTTATTAAGTACTTAGTAATTCCAGGCATTTTACATGTTTATTCCTTAATCTACCTAACTCTGCTGGTAAAGCTGTTCAGCCATCAGCATGTAAAACATACTATACACACAAATTCTAGAAAAATTAAAAGATTCAAATGTGAAAACAAATCACAATTTCAGACAAGATCCAAAAGACTCTACAACCTACAGTTGGAGTAAATCTTTTACCAACTTAATTATTTTTTCAAACAAGACAGAATTCAGAATTGATCAAAGAAATGATAACATATATTTAAAAAAGTAAAATTCATATGGCAAAAAATATAGCCAAATTCAAAAGATAGATAAATAATAGAATGGGAAAAATACCTGTAACAGATTTTATCAATAGTGTCAATATCCATAACATACAAATAGCTTTTATACACTGACTAGAAAATATTAATACGCAGTTTAAAGAAGAACAAATTCAAGTAGCCAATAAGCTATTACCCTAGTGATTAGGGTAACAGCCCATTTAATAAACTAATTTTTACCCAATGAATTGAAATGTTATGTATAAATACTGGGTTCTAACTCTTAATTCTCCTAGTTATCTATTCTTTTGCTAACACCATACTCTTCTATTTACAATGCCTAATGTAAGTTTTAAAAACTGTTAAGGCAACTTCCCTCTCACTGTATTCTGACGTTTTTAGATGTCAGTTCCTCCGTAAAAATTTAAATTCATTTGACCCAGTTCCACAGAATTTTTCATAGATTTTTGTACTTGCAAATCCTTAAACAGATGTCAATAAAATCTAGTAGTTAGAGGCCATATATTGTGGAGTGCAGTGCCTAAATATTTGGGCTTTGCAGTGTGGGTTCAAATCCATGCTCTTCTACTTTTTAGGTAAGTCACCTTGAGCAAGTGTCTTAATCTAATCTATAAAATAATAAGAGTACTTACATCCTATGCTTAAGTGGATAGAACAAGATGACGTATGTAAGGCATTTAACACAGTGTATATCACACACACAGAGTCTGCTGCGCAATAAATAGTAGTTCTATACTGTGACCCCACTCAAAGCCTCTGGACAGTGAAAAAGAGCCATGTTGTAATTGGGAAAGGGGAAACCTCCCAGTCAGTAAAGAACTGGTTTTCCAGAAAGAAGTTCAGAGTACAAAGAAAGTGTAACTTACTTAAGCTACTTGCAGGCTCTAAGTCTCCAAGCTTTAAAAAAAAAAAAATGCTTTAACTAAGCACATCCTGCGAAATGCAGATCTAGAAGGTAGACTGCCCTAGATAGAAATGATAGTGGAATAGACTGCAGCAGCAACAAAGCTGAAAATTCAATATGGGGGGGATGAAAATGGAGGAGAGAAGCAGCTAGGAAGATAAATGTAGGGGGAGGAAGACGACTCGAAGTGACAACTATTTTTAATCCTTACTCACTGACAAGAACAGTTTAAATTCCAACTAGAATCTGCTATGAATACTGTTTTTCATTGTGGTTGTGTACCCATTTTTTTCATTTTTCAACAAACAAGGAATATTTTAAGAGGAACTGAGAACTCCTATCATCTGTACATTCAATAAATATTCACTGAGCACCTACTATGTGCTAGACACTCTGCTAAGTTGTAAGTATTCTGTGGCAAAAACAAAACAACCATGATTCCTGAACTCATCTCACAAGGGACAACAGATAATAATCAAATAACTAAGTTATAGTTACTTTGGGAAGGGCCATGAAGGAACAGATCAGGTGGTCAGTAAAGTGCTTTCTAAAGAGGTACTGACTACTTCTCATCATTCAGGTCTCAGGTACTCAAGAAAAGAGTAGGCAGAAGAACAGGCAGAGGGATAAACTTATTTTGAAATGATTTTGAATAGGAAAAAGTTTGCTACACTCAAAGTAATACAAGATGAGTGTGGACAGAAAATAGCGGAGCTAAGAGAGCAGCCAGAAATGGGACTGGAGAGGTAGGTGGGGACAAGATGATGAGGTCATGTTAAGGGGACTGGATTTTACTAACAATCAACCTGAGTTTTGAGAAAACAGCTATAGGTATTTTTTAAAAAAGACCACTCCACTGAGTACTGCCTAGGTGAGGACAAAAGTGAAAAGGGGGCTGAGGCCAGCCCTGGGGCATAGTAGTTAAGTTTGCATGCTCTGCTTTGGTGGCCCTGGGTTTGCGTGTTCAGATCCCAGGTGCAGACCTGCACATCGCTTGTCAAGCCACACTGTGGTGGCATCCCACATACAAAAAATAGAGGAGGACTGGCACAAATGTTAGCTCAGGGACAATCTTCCTCAAGCAAAAAGAGGAAGATTGGCAACAGATGTTAGCTCAGGGCCAATCTTCCTCACACACACAAAAAAAAGGTGAAAAGGGGGAACCAATAAGGAAGCTATTAAAATAGTGCAGGAGATGGTATAATGGTACAGGAGAAGGAGACAAGAAATAGGCTCTATCACCTTCCTAACCAACAAATGATACCACCACTTACTTTCTACTCACTGTAGTACTTAGTTACATAACAGTTGTTTCAAAGACAATTCTACGATACGGTCACTTCAAAGCTATTAAATTAGTATTAAATCTCAAAATATTGAGTCATTTTGTCCTCCCAAGAAATATCCAGCAAAGTTTATAATAAAATGTAAACTTGGAAAGGTAAAACCATGGGGAAAAAAATACTTTGGTCTTTTCACAAATTTAAATCATCATTTTTATCCTGTATGTATCTTATCTGGCCTTATTTTGTAAACAGGGAAATAAAACTGAACAATTCATAAAACTATCCTTCCTTTTACATATGTAACTGTAAAAGCCTTTAATGGGAGATAAAAATTAGAAAATGAAAGAAAAACCAAACAAAATTTCCCACTGGGTACAGCAAATGATGATGATTACCTGTAAACATCTTTTCCCTGGGGTTAAGGTTGGGGTTAAGAATGCACTGCACTGGCAGTTTGGCAGGGTTCCCAATATCATATAATCCCTCTTCACTGGACATTCATTAAAAAAGCATTTATTGAGTGCCAACTATGCACAAGTTACTTCTGTATAAGGTTTCTTTCTCCGTTAAGCAGAGAATAAAGTGGCGGTTGCAATATTCTCCTTAATTATGAGCATCCAGTAGAAGGAAGAAACCCAAAGCTTCCAAGATTCATCAATACATTCTCTCCTGCCATGCCACAGCAGCAATGGCGGAAAGCAGGAGAGGCAGGAAGTGATCTGCACCTAGTATAAACAGCTAATGTGACAAGAAGGAAAGACCCCACACATTCCTATACAATGCATACTTGCAGACAAAACAGGAGCAATGGAACTGAGTCTTTCAGTATACTAATGATAAAGGCTGACAACCACCTAGAGAGCTGACAATCTAACAACAACGTTCAGTACAAAGGACAGTACTTCCCTTGCTGCAGTCCTAAGTTTTACCCTCCATCATTTAGCAACTCTTGGCGAACTTCTCTTGCTCAATTTCCTCACTTACTCCGATAAGCAGAGCAACTCAAATGAATCTCCAGTGAGGTAAACCAGTGTCTATTTCCCACCCTCACTGAGAAATAGATGCTTTGTCCATTCACACTTCAGAAATTAATGACAAACTAACAATCCTAGTGAGAACTGAAAAACAGTTCTTTCCCTGTGTGTTACTAGATTTATCAATAGCTTTTTGGCAATGAAACAGCCGAAGAGTAAGACAAGGCCTGAATACCGTGATTAGTCAAATAAGATCAATCAAAAACACTGGGGGGGAGTCTAAAAAAATATAATTAACAACAAACTAAATGTTCAATTTGTGCTCAGTTACCTTCCTATCATTTATAAAAAGTTTCAGTTAGCAATTACTTGTTTATCCAGTACTGACCATAAGCCAACACTGTCCATCAAGGCAAGTGGTAACAAAAATTCACAGGCATAACTTCCAGGCAGCTATCAACCTGATGAGCCAGTCATTCATTACTGAGTAACTGTGCTAACTGCATTCTAAGAAGCAATGGTCTTTCTGATAATTTCTGATTTTAGGAAAAACTCACATAAGGACATAGAACGCTATGAAAGCTTATGGGTTTGCTCCCATGCTCACTCTGAATCCTTTATAGCAGTGGTTCTTTCAGAATAAACCTTCTATGACCCTGCTGAAAACTAGACACTCTCCACATAAAAATGCACACGTGCATACAAAATGTAGCAAACAATTTCAAGGGTTACGAAAAAAAATTCCTTGATGCTTATCCAGCAACTTTAGGTCAGGAACTCCTGTTATCAGCAGTAGCGCCTCCTTCAGAGCAAAGTTAAGAATAAAGTTGTTAACAGAACCGTTCATGAGCAGGTGAGAGAAAAAGCAGCTGGCGGGAAAACGCAAGGTAAAGATACCAACAGCAAAAGTGAGAGATGAGAGTCACAGCCATACGGTAATCTTATTATAGCAGCACATTTGACACATTATTTACTGGGCATTATTATGAACTAGGTAGACAGCTAAGAGATGTGATAGTGACCAAACTCAGGTGTAGCTAACGTAGTTCCCGTTCTCAGGTGGCTTATAAGGGCCAGGGGAAAGACAATCAATCACCCTTGGAAATAATTACAAACAGACATGTTACCGGAACGGAGGAAATACACTTTATGAGTGCCTACAACAAAAGAAGCTGGCTTAGAATGAAGGTTCACAAAGGCTTCCCTAAAGTAAGACTGAAGCGAAACCTACGCAGTAACTAAGTTCTCTATGCAGACATGGGGGTGGGGATAACGTTTACTCAAAACTTCCAGGTGGGGGGAACCAGAAGCAATGATCCTGTGGTGGGAGCAGTGCGGAGATTAGGAAGTTGCACTAGGAAATTAGCAAGATGTTCCCTTATTAACAGCTTTCTTCTTAGCCTGTTACTTAATCTGCTGATAAAAATAGTAGCATGTTCCGGGTGGTTGGGACAATTACATTGGAGAGTATATGTAAGGCCTTAGTATACAGTAAGTGCTCACTAAGTGTAGTGATGATGAAAGCTATAGAGTAGCTAACAGAACCTGTGTTCTAGTAAAACTGCCTACTCAACACTGCAAGAAATGCTAGCAGTTTCTACAGTCAGCAATCATAAATTTCCAAGGCAAAATACAAGCAACTTAAACATTTCAATAATTGCTTGCTCTTCATTTTTACTCATATACACGTGCTACAAAGAGGTATATTTAGGTTTAGCACAAATACCTATCGCTGCCTAAGGACTACAATACACACTACCATTGAGGTTATTTTTTTGAAAAAAACCAGCAGCTTACTGATGAATTGAGGAAATACTTAAGCGAAACAAAGTTGTTACAATATAATTACCATGCTTTTTGAATAGAATGCTACTTAAAATTGACTCCATTGAGTTCAATGTGGTTTAACATTTATTAGTTAACTAAAAGACAAACAGCTATTGAAAAACCATTCTTTATAAAATTGAAGAACCTTCCAAAATAGTTTCAAATTTAGCCTTACTTAACAAGCTGAGGTATAATTCAAAAAGAAAATCTTTACATTTTCACTTTGCCTCTAGGCAAAGCACTATATGAATCCACAGTGACGTAGAATCCATCTTTTATGTAAAAGTCTGTTAATATTCAAGGAAATATACCCTTTTCAGATATGTGCTCTCTCAGTTACAGTACCTTTGAGTACTGAGCACATCTTTCCTCAATTTAAATATCTGCAATACCTCTCTTGGCCTGAGATTACTCAAGACATAAGAACTGAGAGAAGACACTTAATAACTCTTGTACTACAAAAATGCAACATTACCTGGAAAACTAGTTTTCATTATATCAATTCCAACTTGTAGCTCAGGTTCAGCAGCAAGTACAGCATAGTCCCCTTGATGAGAGATGTTAAAGTTAAAATTGGGGTAAGGATTCAAGGAGTCTTTCGCAAGAACTGGTTTTCCTTTTGCAGTTCTCTGCAAACGAATATTATTCCAAGGGATATTCAATTTCTCTGCAACTAATTTCCTTATCATCAGTCGACCAGCCTGTTAAGTAAATAAAACATTTAGTATGTAGTGATGTCAACTAAAGATTTAGGTACACGGCCTGTAACATACAAAATCTATTTCTGTGGTTCCCAAAATATTCATTTTTAAAAGTTTTTAAAAGTACGTAAGCATTAAATACACTGCATTAAGATTTAAGCAATGCTTAAGATAGAAGAAACTTTAACAAGTCCCTCCTTAGCAATTCCCTCCCTTCAATAGGTAACCAATGTTAAGTAGAGATCCTTCAGTCTTTTCTCTAGGTATCTAAATATACGTTCATTTGCACATGCTTTTGCTATCTATCTACATATATGAGATCCTACTATATATAGTATTCTACCATATATAATCTTTTTAACTTCCAAGTGTTGGGGATTTCACATCTGTACATAATGGTCTGGGATGCGCATTTTTCTCTGTAGCAAAATAGTTCATAGTTTCAAGGCACCACAACTTGATTGACCATTCCCTTATTATTGGACATTTTAGGCTGGCTCTAGTTTGCTATTACGTATATCTTTGTGCACATGTGTGCTTATTTCCAGTTCCTATATACCCACCACTCAGCCTCAACAATCAGTACTGCATGATCTATCTTTTTTCACATATACCCCATACCCCATCCACTCTCCCCCACCTCCATTAATTATTAAGAAAGAAATTACTAAAATCACACAAATACCCAAGGGTATAAGGTCACAAACTATATAACATTTTGTAAAATACCTTTCAAGTTTTTTTCCTTCGAGTCTAACAATGAGTTTTAAAACTGCAAGAATTTCAATTTCACAATTTCTTTTATACCATAAAAAGCATAAAAAATTTTCACCAATATGCTTTCAAGAAATTATCAACTAGCCCACATTTCAAACTAAAAGGTGTTTCGACATAGGAACATTTTCAAGAAATGACTCTCTTTGAAGTGATGGTAATCAGAGGCTGTTTGAAACTGCAATATATAGTAAACAGTTTTGCAATCCAATTTTCCATCTGTTGCCTACAAAACACAGAACTAAAATAATTCTATTTAAAACACTGTTTTCCCGAGCTATCGAACCAGGAAAGCATGCCTGGGCCGCCTCCTCCCTGGGCTTCAGTTCCACTGGTAAAAGCAGGGTGGTCTAGGCGTCTTCCAGTTCCATGGTGTACAAGGCTAAACTAAGTCATATTACCAATATTTTTTAGAGATCACGGCGTGCAGGGTGCCCTTCGAGAGGGGTGGGATATTTAATACGCAGACTAAGCACATGCTATGGGCTCAGGCAAAGAAAAAACGAAAATTCCATAACCCTTAAAAATAAAAACTCTCACTATGGAGAAAACACGTTACTTCATAGGCCTTCCTTACACCGATTTTATGGTTTAGCGGGGTCTCTATTTCCAACTACAACGGGGGAGGGGCTCATTTCTACAGCGATCGACGCCGCCGAGGCGACTACAAAGACCGTCGAGACCAGGCCGAGCGCACACGACGGCGACTCGGCGGTGCTGACCACGCTCACCCCGGGCCCAGGCCGGCCACAAGTGGGCTGGAGGGCGGGCGTCGACGCCGGGACGGAAAGGGGTCTCCAAGCCGGCCCCCTCCCCCAACACTTGCTTCCTCGGCTCTGAATACCAAAGACCTGTAGTACCATGGCTGCCTTAGCGTCCCGGGCGAAGACGAACTGGCCGATGCGCTCCTTCTCCTCGGGCTGGATCGATCGCACCGCCAGCAGCCATTCGGCTCGGCTCGGCAGCCAAGTGCCGCAGGAAAAGGCCCAGCGCACGCCCTCCATCGCTGGCACCAAGCAGACCCGCTTGGCAGGGAAAACCATACACTGAAAACAGCCCTCGCCGCCTCCCCAGGCCTGATGGCGCCGACGCTCACGTGGCCCCACCCCTTTCTTCCCGGCGTCTGTGCGAAAGGGGCGGGGCGTCACGCTACGTCCCCGGGCGCTCTGCCCTCCGAGAGCCTTCACTTTCCCCTGGCAACCCCGTAGCGCTCTCCAGGAGAAAGCGGCTGGGGGCGGAGACGGAGCCCCGCCTCTGCGCTCTGCGGCAGCGTGAGTCGTCACGTGGGGCGGGGCTTCGGAGGGAGCGAAGGGTGGGACCAAGGCCGAGAGCCGGAGAGTTACGCCAGTCACACTTGGAGGAGCGCTAACGGGACAGCGGTGCAGGCCAATCGCAGTCAGTCCTCTGGAGGCCGAGAGACTGGGGTGGAGATTCGGAGACTGCAGTTGCAGGTGGGTGAGCTTTGGGGTCTGGAGGAGTGGGATAGTAGCACCTTATTCCTGGGGGCCCAGGTCGGCCCCCATGACCCACACGGGAGAAAATTCCCGTGGCTTCAGGTCCCTCTGCCGCTCCTTCTTGTTCATGGGCGGGACAGGATCCGCGGCTGGGAGGGGACTGCATGATGCCCCCTGGAGTTGTGCTGTACGGTGGCCCTGAGTTGCCTTCCTCCCTCCTCTCCCAGCTCCTTCTGCCGAAGCCCCCCTCAACCCAGGACGCTCCCCATCCCTAACAGCTGCCCACCCTGAAACTTGCCTCCGAGGGCCTGGCCAAGAGACTGCCTCCAGTGCGGGTGCGGGCCCCGCCTGAATCCGAGGCTGGCAGCCAGCAGCTGGGCTAATGCTGCTGATCCTTTACTGCGGCCGTCAAGTGACCCAGGTGCTGTGTTGCTGTTGCCAAGTCTATTGCAGTTTTAGGAAGAGGGTTCTGTTGTGGAGGCACCAGTGTTTCCATCATATCAGAGGTCCTTGCTGTAAAAGCAGCAGAACCAAGTAAATAACTTCAGCAGCCCTTCAGAGTTACTCTGTGCCTTTGCTCATTTATCTTAGACTTTATCAAGGGCCGTCCTGAGTCTCTGTTTCCACAGTTCTACCTAGACGGTGGGTGACTCTTCTGTGAAAGCCCTCGTGATCAAAGCCCATTGCGGGTTTTGGCCCAGGGCAAAGTTGGTCTCTGCAGATGAATGTGAATTCCTAACTTTGTGGTAGATTAAATGCCGATTCCCTTCTTCCTTTGGCTGTCAGGAAATGTCAACTAAGGCCAACACAGTTTACCTGGGGATTATTTCCATACCCTTTAAAATGGGTTCTATTCTGTTTTTATCTATACTTGTTTCCATTAGCTTTTCATGATATCATGAGCCCCCTCCAGTCCTTTGCAAGTAGATGAGATTTTGAACACACAAATTCTCAAAGTGCTGTGAAATGAATCACTGTCTTCATATATCTACTTAGCTAATACTCACTAAAACCCTGCGTCAGGTGCCATATTTAAGATCTGCTTATGACCTGCAGAGAGCTTACAATCTAGCAAGGCAGATAAAACGTGCAAAAAAGCTGCTAGAGAAAATGTAAAGATGTGTAAGGTATAAGGTATCTATTAATGCCCATGTCAGTAATGATCATAACTCGTTCTCCACTTTTAATTTTATATATCTAGGCATCATATTATAACTTTTCCATTCTTGTCTTTTTGAACTGTTTTTTTAGAGTTTCAGTATATTATTTTTCTGTTTCTGAAAAACTTCTGTGTACATTAGCTCGTGTTCTTCTGTGCAATAATTATTACTGATGTAGAAACTGAGATCAGAACCAGAATTTGTGGAATTATTTAAATTCGGGTTTAGGAATTCTTAGTCCGTTCTTTTACAATTGAACTAAGCTCTGTGTATTCAATCTATAGAGCCTAGTATACAGTCAGGTAACGTAGTGGTTAATTGTACTTGTTCTCTCTGCCTAGAATGTTCTCTTCTCCCGTCATCACATTCCTTGTTCCTCTGTGTCATTCAGGTCTCAGCTCAAATGTCATACCAAAGAGAATTTCTCTGCACAACCAACCTAAAAGCTCACTTTCGTCACTCCCTACTCCCAACTCCGAGCCTAGTACCCTAGTGGGCACTCTTTATAGGTTTGTTTAAGCCCCTTTCCTATCTTTTTTTAAATTCTTACTTGTCATTCAAGGCTTAGCTCAAACCTTACCTTTTCTTAAGGACTATCGCAGAGTACTTTAAAAAAATATATGTCATCTGTGTAATTCATTTGGCATTTACTTGAGGGGGAATTTCACGTATACCTTACCTTTTACAAATAGTATACATCAGTAAATGTTTTACAGTAGAGTTTACTCTTTTCACAAGTTAACACTGATATTTCTATTCTGTCTACCTTTACTCCTCACTTTTTCCTTAAGGAAATATGAAGTATGCAGTTAATAACTTGCCTAACTATATTCAATAAACCCCCAAATTTTATTATGGTATTTTTTATTGCATTGGTCAGGGGAGAAAGAAGACTAAAATGGTAGAGGCTCAGCAAATTTGAGCAATAATCGTCTTGCCAGTTCCTGTTCTGTGGCTTCTTAGTAGGATTCTGAGAGACCCGTGTTCTATTTGGAGTTCTACCTCCGATTATCTGTGTGATTTTGGGTCAATCACATAACCTCTCCTAGGTACCAGTTTCAATGCAAAGGCACCAAATGAGAGCATCTCTAAGGTTTGGTGATTTTTTTTTAGGTAATGTTCATTAGCTTTTTATTGGGTCACAACTTAGACTTGATTCCATTGCAAAATTTCCTTTCCAAGACTTTAGTAAATAACTCTATAATTCTACCAATTACCCAAAGAAGAAATCTTGATTCCCCTTTTCTGTCAATTCTTTAATCTATTCCAAAGTTCTATTGGTTCTACTTCTAAAATAGAGCAAAAAATCCACCTATTTCTCTCTGTCTGCCTTGTTAATACTCTAGTTGAAATCACCATCATTTCTCACCTGAAATACTGATTAGTTTTCTAGCCTCACGAGAAGGGGAGCATTCTCTTCCTGTGCCTGCCCTCCATGCTGTGAGCATTCCTGTATCAACCTGTCTTCAGAGCTAAGTCTAGAAGTCCATGCCTTTAATTACATGCAGTATGGCTTCCTAGTTAGACTGAGAAGGAAAGGCGAGCAAAATAGGAAACCTGAAGAGTGTTGTGGCACAGAAAAGAAGGGAGACCTAGTTGATTGTGTGAATTACTCCTGAGAGATTAAATAAGACGAGGAGAGAGAAGTTAGCATTTGACTGCAAGACTAGGTAGTGTGGTGACATTGACATGAGCAGTTTTAGGAGGGTAAAAGAGAGGAACTTGATTGTAGTGGGTTGAGATGATAACTGGAGGTGAAGCTACTCTAGACTGTTTCTTAAAGAAGTTTTTCTTGGTTAGGGAGTAGAAAAGTGGGATGGTAGCTGGAGGGGAATAAAAGGTCAAAGGATAGATTTTCGTTTCTTCAAATATGGGAGATATTAGGTTTGTATGCAGTGTCCAGTAGAGTGGGAGAAATTGTTGCTGTACGAAAGAGGGTGGTTTTGTGTGTGTAGTCACCACTCTGAAATGTCCTCCAGAATGGAGGAGCTTGTTTGTCTTGTTTTTGGCTCTATGCCCAGTATCTAGAGTAGTTCCTACCACGATAATAGCTACTCCATTAATTTTATTTGGTGAATTAATGAAAGACTTAGACTCTATTTCTCTTACCTTCTTTCAATTCATTCTTCACACATCAGTCAGAAAGATATTTTAAAAAAATCAGATCACATCACTGTCCAGTTTAAAGTCTTCAGTGGTTCCTATTGCACTTAGAATAGCATTCCAGCTCCTGTGGCCTAGAGGATCCTGCATGAGGCAGCACTGGCCTTCTGCAGCCCAATCTCCTGACACTCTTTTTAACTATGCTCCAGTGATGCTGACTTTCTTTCATTTCCTAAAACTGAAGGACCCTCCTCTCCCACTTGAGGGCTTTATACATGATTTCTCCCACCAACCTCTTACCTTCTTACATTTAGGTGTCAACGTAACTGACACCTTCTCAGAAAGGCCCCTATTACTGTAGGGGACGAGAGCAGAGGCTCTGAAGCCAGACTGTCTGAGTTTACATCCCAGCTCCCTGCTTACTTGCTATGTGACTTTGGGCAAATTGGTTAAATTCTTGAAGCCTCTTTTTCCCTTTCTATAAAATGGAGACAATAATAGTATCTATTTTATACAGTTGTTCTGAGGATTAAAAGTAGTTAAAGCATGGAGTACAGAACCTGGCACATAGGAAGCATCGTATAAGTATTCACTGTTACCATTGTTATTATCTGAGGTTGGATGCTCCCCGTCTTCATTTTTATTTCCATTTCCCAGTTGTTTCTTCACAGTATTTCTAACGACTTATAATTTGTTAGTCTTCCTCACTAAATACTAAACACCAAGACAGCAGGGCTCATTTCTGTCTTTATTCTCTATGCTCTCTAGTGCCTAATTCAGTACCTGGCATAGAGTTAGCACTCTATAATAAATATTGAGTAGAATAGACCAGAAATGATACCCTATATTGAAATATCAGTGACCAAACTGATATCACGGGAAGACCTGATGAAATCAAAGCCCAGATCAGTGAGAGTAGGGCTTTAGTTTAATATTCCATTTCTATAAAGGGGTGTATGCTTTTTTGTCATTACTTTATATCAAAGACTTGGTTCTTAGGCTTGATTCTTGTACTTTTATTGATTTAATTATTTAAGTCAAATTTTAGTGAAAGACATTAAAAGAAAGAACAAGAGAACAGTTTTGAAAATCAATTCACTATTTTGAGCAGGAAGGTGTTTCATTGAAGCTGAGATACAGTCTTATAAAATACACCATTGTTTTATATGTTACTAAGAAAGAAAGCAATGCCATTTTTAACTATGATACGACTCTTTATCACTTGGATTTTTCCATACTTATGGAAAGCCCATTTTAAAAAGAATCGTATCACCCTTGAACACACATAAAAAGAAAAATATAAGCAAAATTAATTAGCTGAAGTTATTTTAAAACTTCTTCACATTCAGGATCTGACTGTTCTAATTCTCTTTCAACTCAGAGTCTTGGCGTCCATGTTTTTCCACATAATATCATTTTCTGTTACTAAGAGCATTAGTGACATGTCATTTCTTAAATGAATGTCCGTTATTGTTTCCAGGGTTTTCTTCCAAGATGCTAATACCCATTCTTCCCATTTTGATGCACATACATATGCAATGACAAATAGGTCATGCCTGCTTCCTGACCAAAAGCAATTATAAGATACCCATCAATTTCAGACATGTTAAGTGTGAGAAAATATAGTGTGTCTTAAAATTAGTGAAATATGATATTGAATTTGCAGAATACTTGGAAAAAATAATTCCTTTGCAGATCGTTTTAAGAGTTGTTTAACGATTAATAATAATGTTACTGGCTAAGTGTATGTTATTGATTTTAACCATTAATATTTATATACCACTTGACAATGTTAATTTAATATTCGTGATATCATTTAACCATCACAACAGTACAATGTAATAGGTGTGTTGCACTTTGCAGATGAGAAAGCCAAAGCCTTAGAGAGCGTCAGTAGGAGTCACTAGTAAGTGATGAACCGTTTATGACTGTTTCTTCAGCTCCGAATACCAAGTTCTTTGTTATTTGCAAAATACACTAATACAAGTGGAGATTTACTCAAGCTAGATTTAAGAAATGGAAAATTTTAGCTTCTTGGATTTGTCATTCTGTGTAGAATATACGTGGCAGGCTTTATCTTTTTTTTTTTAAGATTGGCCCTGAGCTAACATCTGTCACCAATCTTCTTTTTTCTTTTCTTCTTCTTCTCCCCAAAGCCCCCAGTACATAGTTGTATATTCTAGTTGTAGGTCTTTCTAGTTCTGCAATATGGGACGCCGCCTCAGCATGGCTTGATGAGCAGTGCTAGGTCTGCGCCCATGATCTGAACCAGTTAAACTCTGGGCCATGGAAGCAGAGCGCGTGGACTTAACCATTTGACCACAGAGCCAGCCCAGGCTTTATCTTTTAACAAACTTTATAAAGTGAATAGCTTTGTATGATCCTAATATATTTGAGAATACTTATTTGAGAATATGTGAACATTTCTGGTAAAGTTTGCTTTTGTTACTATTTATAGAAATAAGATTTACTTTTTGCTTACATCATTGGGTTTAGTTCTTTTTTTATTGAGATATTATTGACATGTTGGTTTCAGGTGTACAACATAGTGATTTGATATGATTCAACTCTTACTCATGAACAATGAGCCTCAGTAATTGACTTAATACAACACAAGATCTAAATTGCATAATGTTTTTGATGACAATGAAGTTAAAAAATGTTTGTTGTTGGGGTTTCAAGACCTATGCCACTATGCAGAAATATAGTTTTTATCCTTTTGAAAGCCTCAGGTTTGAGTACCTTTTAGCTATTTTGTTGTAAATTCAACTTATTTTAAAAGATTGAGGAAGTGCCTCATACCAAAAATGAAATGAATAAGAAGAAAATTGGAATGACAAGATAGTTTCTGAATTGAATTTGTTTCATCGTCTTTTTCTTTTAATTTTTATTTTGAAGTAATTATAGTTATACAGGAAGTTACAAAGGTAGTATAGAGAGATCGCATGTATCCTTTGCCCAGTTACCCCAATGGTTACATCTTACATAAGTTTTGTCCAAAATCAGAACTAGGAATTTGGCATTGTACATTGTGTGTTTATAGTTCTGTGTCATTTTATCCCATGTGTAGATTCCTGTAACTACCGAATTACGAGTTCCTATAGATGGCTACAAATGTCTCCCTTTTGCATACCCACCTCTCTCCACCACCCCTGGCCACCCATGCCACAGTCCTCAATCCCTGGAAACCACTGATCTGTTTTCCATGTCTATAATTTTGTCATTTCAAGAATGTTACAGAAATGGAATTATACAGTATGTAACCCTTTGAGACTGGCTTTTTTCCCTCAACATAATGTCCTTGAAATCCATCTAAGTTGTCATGTATATCAGTAGTTTGTTCCTTTTTAACAGTGAGTAGTATTCCATGATATGGGTGTACCACAGTTTGTAAACTCATTCATCTATTGAGCAACATTTTGGTTGTGTACAGTTTTTGACTATGTAAATAAAGATGCTGTGAAAAATCATGTACAAGTTTATGTGAGTACATGTTTTTATTTCTCTAGGGGAAATGCTGAGATGCGTGATTATTGGATAATATGGTGTGTGTTTAGCTTTTTTTTCCAGTTTTATTGAAATATAATTGATATAACATTGTGTTAATTTTAGGTGTACAGCATAATGATTTGATATATGTGTATATTGCAAAATGATTACCATAATAAGTTTAGTTAACATCCATCACCTCACATAATTATAATTTTTTTCTTCTGATGAAAACTTCTAAGATCAGCTTTCTTAGCAACTTTCAAATATATAATGCAATATTGTTAACTATAATCATCGTGCTGTACATTGTATCTCCAGAACTTACTTATCTTATAAGTGGAAGTTTGTACCTTTTTGATCACCTTCACTCAGTTCCCCTGCCCAGCACCCCCACCTCTGGCAAACACCAATTTGTTCTCTGTTTCTATGAGTTTGGTTTTATTTTAGATTCCACATATAAGTGAGATCATACAGTATTTGTCTTTATCTAACTTATTTTACTTAGCGTAATGCCCTCAAGATCCATTCATGTTGTTGGAAATGGCGACAAAAAATGGATTCATTTTTTATGGCTTAGTAATGGTCCACTGTGTGTGTATACACTCACATACGCACATATGTATATATATATATGCACACACATATATATCATATATATATTTGTATATATATCACATTTTCTTTAGCCATTCACCCATCCCTGAACATTTAAGTTGTTTCAGTGTTTTGGCTATTGTAAATAATGCTGTAATGAACATGGGGGTGCAGATAATCTCTTCAGGATAGCGATTTAGTTTCCTCTGGCTATATACTCAGAAGTTGAATTCTTGGGTCATATGGTAGATCTATTTTTAATTTTTTGAGGAACCTTGATACTGTTTTCTATATTAGCTGTACCAATTTACAATTCATACAAAAGTGTACAAGGATTCCCTTTTCCCCACATCCCTAACAGCACTTTTATCTCTTGTCTTTTTGACAGTAGCCATGCTGACAGTTGTGAGGTAATCTGTCATGGTTTTGATTAGCATTTTCCTGATGATTAGTGATGTTGAGCACCTTTTCACATACCTGTTGGTCATTTGAATATCTTCTTTGGAAAAATGTATGTTAATGTCCTTTGCCTTTTTATTTTCCTCCAAGGAAGCTTTGCCTTGAGCTAACATCCATTGCCAATCTTCCTCTTTTTACTTGAGGAAGATTGGCCCTGAGCTAACACCTGTACCAGTCTTCCTCTATTTTGTATGTTGGTCACCACCACAACATGGCCACTGACAAGTGGTATAATACACACGTGGGACCCAAACCTGGGCTGCCGAAGAAGAGTGTGCCAGACTTAACTACCAGGCCATGGGGCTGGCCCCTCTTTGCCCATTTTTTTATTGGATTATTTCGAGTTTTTTGCTATTGAGTTGTATGAGCTCTTTAATTATGTTGGGTATTAACACTTTATCAGATGTGTGCTGTGAGAATATTTTCTTCTATTCCATAGGTTGACTTTTCAGTTTTTTAATTTTCTTTTACTGTGCAGAAGCTTTTTACGTTGATGTAATCCCACTTGTTTATTTTTTATTTTGTTGCTTGTGCTTTAGATGTCATATCCAAAATATTATTTCTAATACCAGTGTCGAGGAGATCATTCCCTATTTTTCTTCTAAGATTTTTGTGGTTTCAGGTCTTACATTTGTGTCTTGAGTTGATTTCAAGTTAATTCTTTGTGAGTGATGTGAGACAGGGGTCTAGTTTCATTCCTTTGCATGTGAATATCCTATTTTCCCAGCACCATTTACTGAAGAAACTGTCTTTTCTCCATTGAGTATTCGTGGCTTCTTTGTCAAATGTTAGTTGATTGTATATGTGTGAGTTTGCTTCTGGGATCTCGATTCTGTTCCATTTGTCTGTGTGTCTGTTTTTATGCCGGTATCTTACTGCTTTGATTACTATAGCTTTCTAATATAGTTTAAGATCAGGAAATGTGATATGTGTAGCTTTGTTCTTCCTTCTCAGGATTGCTTTGGCTATTCGGTCTCTGTGATAGTTGCATACAAATTTTAGGATTGTTTTACTATTTCTGTTAAAAATGCCTTGGGAATCTTAATAAGGATTACATTGAATCTACAGTTGGCTTTGGGGAGTATGGACATTTTAAAAATATTAATTCTTCCAATTTATGAACATAAGGTATCTTTCCATTTATTTGTGTCTTCAATTTCTTTCATCAACGTCTTATAGTTTTCACCATTGAGTTTGACGGTGGGCTTGTCATATATGGCCTTTATTATGTTTAGTTACTTTCCTTCTATGCCCAATTTGTTGAGAGTTTTTATCGTGAATGGATGTTAAATTTTGTCAAATGCTTTTTCTGCATCTATCAAGATGATCATATGATTTTTATTTTTCTATTAATATGTTTAATAACATTTTTTGATTTGTGTATATTGAACTTTCCTTGCATCCCAGGAATGAATCCCACTTGATCATGGTGTATGATCCTTCTAATGTGCTGTTGAATTCAGTTTGCCAGTATTTTGTTGAGAATTTTGCAGCTATATTCACAAGGTATATTGGCCTGTAGTTATCTTTTTTTGCTGTGGCCCTCTCTGGCTTTGGTATCACAGTAATGCTGACCTTATAAAGTGAGTTTGGGAGTGTTCCTTTCTCTTTATTTTCCTGTAAGAGTTTCAGAAGTGTTGGCCTTAATTCTGCTTCAAATGTGTGGTAAAATTTACCTATGAATCCATCTGCTCCTGGGCTTTTCTTCATCAGGAGGTTTTTGATTACTGATTCAATCTCATAGTAATTGGTCTGTTCATATTTCCTATTTCTTCATTATTCATACTTAAGAGGTATATTTCTAGGAATTTATCTATTTCTCCTAGTTTGTCCATTTAGTGTATAATTGTTCATAGTAGTTTCTTAGGACATTTGGTACCTGTAGTATCAATTGTAATGTTTCTTCTTTCATTTATAATTTTATTTATTTGTGTCCTTTCTTTCCTTGGTTAGTCTAGGTAAAAGTTTGTCAATTTTCTATATCTTTTCAAAGAATCAACTCTTAGTTTTATCCATCTTTCTATTGTTTTCTTGTTTTCTATTTCATTTATTCCTGCTCTAATCTTTATTATTTTCTTACTTCTGCTAACTTTGGGCTTATCCTGTACTTCTTTTTGTAGTTCCTTGAGATGTAAAATTAGATTGTTTATTTAAGGTCTTTCTTTTTTCTTGATGTATGTGTTTATTGCTATGAACTTCTCTCTTAGAACTGCTTTTGCTCATCTCATAGGTTTTGGTATGTTGTGTTTCCATTTTTGTTTATCTAAAGATACTTTTTTATTTCCTTTTTCTAATACATTGGTTATTCATAAGTGTGTTGTATAATTTTCAAATATTTGCCTATTTTCCAGTTTTCCACCTGTTATTGATTTCTAGTTTTATAAGATTGTGGCCAGAAAACATAGTTGGTGTGATTTCAGTCTTCTTATGGTAAGACTTGTTTTGTGGCTTAACATATACTTTATCCCAGAATATGTTCTGTGTGCACTTGAGAATAATGAATATTCTGCTGTTGTTGGATGTAATGTTCTGTATCTGCCTGTTAGGTCCATGTGGTCTATAATGTTGTTCAAATCTTATGTTTCCTTGTTGATTCTCTGTCTGAATGATCAATCCATTGTTGAGAGTGGGGTATTAAAGTCCTTAATTATTACTGTATTACTGTTTATTACTAATTCTGTTAGTATTTGTTTTATATATTAGGTGCTCTGATGTCGGGTGCATAAATATTTACAATTGTTGTATTTTCTTGATCGATTGACCCCGTTATCGTTATATAATGATCTGCTTTGTCTCTTTTGGCCATTTGTAGCTTAAAGTCTATTTTGTCCAGTATAACTGTAGTTACCTCTGCTTTCTTTTGGGTACCCTTTGCTTGAAATATCTTTTGCTATTTCTTCACTCTGAGTTTACGTGTGTCTTTAAAACTAAAGTGAGTCTCCTGTAGGCAGCGTATCATTGGATCTTGTTTTTTAATCCATTCAGCCATTCTATGTCTTTTAATTGGAGAATTTAATCCATTTATGTTTAAAGGAATTATTAATTGGTAAGGACTTACTGTTGCAATTTTAAGTGTGTTTTGACCATTTTGTAGATCTCTGGTTCCTTCTGTTGTATCTTGCTGTCTTCTTCATTTTTTGATGACTTTTTGTAGCAGTATTCTTTGACCACTTTATCATAATCTTTTATGTGACTACTACAGGTTTTTCCTTTGTGGTTACCATGAGGCTTACATAAAATATCTTATATTTATAGCAATCTATTTTAAGCTGATAACAACTTAATTTTGATAACATACATAAGTCTTACATTTTTACCTCTCCTTTCTTGCATTTTGGGTTATTGATGTTCCAGTTTACGTGTATTTTATATTGTGGATCCAATAACAAATTACTGTAGTTAACGTTATTTTTATTCATTCATTCATTCATTCATTTATTTATTTATTTTGAGGAATATTAGCCCTGAGCTAACACCTGCTGCCAGTCTTCCTCTTTTTGCTGAGGAAGACTGGTCCTAAGCTAACATCCATGCCCATCTTCCTCTACTTTATATGTGGGACGCCTACCACAGCATGGCGTGCCAAGCGGTGCCATGTCCGCACCTGGGATCTGAACCGGTGAACCCTGGGCTGCTGAAGTGGAACCTGAGAACTTAACCTCTGTGCCACTGGGCCAGCCCCTATGGTTATTTTTTAATACATTTGTTTTTTTAACTTTTAAACTAGAGTTGTAACTGAATTGTATACCATCGTTGCAATACTAGAGAATCTGACTTTTACTAGATATGTACCATTACCTGTTTTACACTTACATTCATATGCTCTTATAATATTAATCAGCATCCTTTTATTTCTGCTTGAAGGACTCCCTTTAGTATTTCTTGTAAGGCAGGAATACTAATACTGAATTCTCTCAGCTTTTGTTTGTTCAGGAAAATCATCATCTTTTACTCATTTGTGAAGGACAGCTTTGCTAGGTATAGTATTCTTAGTTGACAGGATTTTTCTTTTAATATATTGATTATATCAACCTATTCTCTCCTGGCCTGCAAAATTTCTGTTGAGAAATCTACCCATCGTCTTAATGGATCTAATTTAGTCTAATTTTTCCTAATTTCATGGGGGTAGGTTATTCTTTATGATGTGGTGTTCTCCTCTTGCTTGCCAAATTCTTCCTTTGTCTTTGACTTTTGGAAATTTAATTATAATGTATCTCTGTGTAGCCCTTTTTGATTTCAACTTATTTGGGGTCCTTTGGGCCTCATGACTCTGGATGTCCATTTCTTTCCCCAGGTTTGGAAAGTTTTCAACCATTAGTGCTTTAAAAACACTTTCTGTTCCTTTTTCTTTCTCTTCTCCTTTTGGGATTCCCATAATGCATGTATTGTTCTATTGATGGTGTCCCATGAGTCCTGTAGTCTTTCTTCACTCTTTT
The DNA here is from genome assembly GCF_041296235.1 of Equus asinus. Taxonomy (NCBI): domain Eukaryota; kingdom Metazoa; phylum Chordata; class Mammalia; order Perissodactyla; family Equidae; genus Equus; species Equus asinus. The sequence goes on from NC_091809.1 coordinate 56,833,146, forward strand.
TCATTCTTTTTGCTTCTCTAACTGAATAATTTCAAATGACCTATCTTCTAGTTCACTGATTCTTCCATCTGCTTGATCAAGTCTGGTGTTGAAGCTCTCCCTTCAGGTCAGTCATTGTATTCTTGAACTCTAGGATTTCTATTGTTTTTTTCTTTAACAGTTTCTATTTCTTTGTTGAACTTCTCATTTTGTTCATGCATTTTTTTTTCCCTAATTTCATTTAGTTGTCTGTGTTTTCATGTAGTTTACTATAAACTTCAAGGGCATTATTCTGAATTCTTTGCAGAGAGTTCATAGTTCTCCATTTCTTTAGGTTCAGTTATTACAGCTATTGCTTTCCTTTGCTGGTATAATGTTTACCTGATTCTTTCTGATCTTTGATTCTTTGCATTGGTATCTATGCATTTGAGTAAGTGGTCTCCTCTTCCATACTTTACAAGTTGACTTCTTCAGAGACAGTCTTTCACCAGTAAGCTCAGCTTGGGGTTCAGGACAGGTCAGCTGGTAGCATCCTTGGGCAGGTGGGGCTTGATATTGAGGTTTCTCTTTGGGTAAGGCCACTGACTGAACTGAGTTCAGGGTGGGTACCACCATCTGGGAACATTTGGATAAAACTACTCCCTTGGTTCTCTGCCCAAGTACAATTGTAGGATGGGCTCTTTAGTTGCTCTGATTCTCTGGTCAATGTCCCTAGTCAAATGGGACTGGTGCTATACTCAGCAGTTAGGCAGGCCTGCAAATTTGCTTCTTTGCCTGAGTGGAACCATAGAATGTGCTTCGGAGTTGTTAGGTTTGATTGCTGGGAACCTGAAAACAGAAAAGCTGCCCACCAAGCTCCCAGCTCAGACAGTATCACCAGCTTTGCTCTGCAGATGGACAGACCGCTGGCTTGGCTCTCTGCTTGAGTGGAGGTGTCAGCATGGATGTAGACTGTGTTATGCAGCTGCCCAGGTATTTTGGTTAGGCTTCATCATGGGCACGACAGGAGGAATATTCAGCCCTAGTCAGGGCTTCAAATTTGCTTCCCAGCCTGGGCAGGGCTGTACAACAGGCTCCACAGCCAGTATGGCTTGCTTGCCAGGAACCCAAATCAGGCAAAACTGTGCATCAAGCTCCCTGACTAGATGGAGTCATCAGCTGGGCAGTCTCTGGCTTGGTATTCCACACAAGTACTGTTAGGCTACTCAGTCTCCTGGGTGCTCTAGCCAGACTTTCTGGCTAACAAGACTGGGCATTGCACTCAGCAGTAGACAGCACTCGGAAGTAGCTTTCTTGCCTGGCTGAGGTGGCAAAACAGGGTCCAAGGCCACATTGTTTGGAGTCTTGAATCAGGCAGAACTGCCCACTGAGTTCCCTGGTCAGATGGGGTCACTGTCTTGTATTTAGCTTTTTAAGATTCTGCCAAATAATTCCTGCTAGCAATGTATGGGTGATTCAGTGACTCTGCATCCTCTCAAGCATTTGGTGTTATCACTTTATATTAGCCATTCTAATAGATGGGTAATGATATTTCATTGTGGTCTTAATTTTGCATTGTGATAATAACTAATGATGCTAAACATTCTTAGTGTGTTTATTTGCCGTATGTATATTCTTTTTGGTGAAATATTTCATTGTCTTTGGCCTTTCTTTTAATTGGATCATTTGATTTTTTACTGATGAGTTTTGAGAGTTCTTTATATATTGTAGATATGAATCCTATATGAGATTTTATTTGCAAATATTTTCTTCCAGCCTGTTGCTTGTGTTTTCATCCTTTTAACAGGGTCTTTCGCAGAGGAAAATGTTTTTATTTTGATGAAATTCAATCTATCAACTTTCTCCTTCTGTTTGATGGACTATGCTTTTAATGTCATAACTAAGAACTCAGCCAGCCCTGGTGGTCTAGTGCTTAAGATTTGGTCCTAACATCACCATAGCCCAGGTTTGTTTCCTCATCAGAGAACCACATCACTCATCTGTCAGTTGTCGTACTGTGGTGGCTGCATGTTACTGTGATGCTGAAAGCTATGCCACTGGTATTTCAAATACAGCGGAGTCACCCATAGTAGACAGGTTTCAGCAGAGCTTCCAGACTAAGATGACTAGGGAGAAGGACCTGGACACCCACTTCAGAAAAAATTAGCCATGAAAACCCTGTGAATAGCATGGAGCATTGTCTGGTATAGTGCCGAAAGGTGAGAGGGTGGCACAAAACAATGAGGCAGGGTTCCACTCTGTTGTTTACAGGGTCACTAGGAGTTGGAATCAGTTTGACTGCACTAACAACAAAAGAACTCATTGACCAATCCCTGGTCTCAAAGATTTGCTCCTATATTTTCTTCTCAAAGTTTTTATAGGTTTAAATTTTATATTTAAGTGTATGGTGCATTTTTAGTTAATTTTTGTATGAAGTATGATGTTAGATCAAAGGGTTTTTTTGTCAAAGGTTTTTTTGGGGGTTTTTTTGCCTGTAGATATCCATTTCTTTCAACATTATTTGTTAAAAGGTCTGTACTCCATTGGATTTCTTTTGAACTTTGCTCAAAAATCAGTTGATTTTACTTGAGTGGAACTATTTCTTAGTTATATATTCTGTTTCACTGATCTATGTGTCAATATTTTCACCAATATCAGTCTTTATGTTACTGTAGCTGCATGATAAGTCTTGAAATCAGGTAGACTGATTCTTCCCACATTATTATCATTTTTCAAAATTGTGTTAGCTATTCTAGTTTCCCTGAATTTTTTATAGATTTCTTGGGATTGTCTACATACACAATCTTGTCCTCTCTAAATAGAGACAGTTTATTTCTACCTCTCCAGTGTATATGTCTTTCATTGAATATTTTTGCCTTTGTGTGCTGACTAGAGCTTCCATTACTATGATAAATAGCAGTGGTAAGAGTGGACATCCTTGCCATTTTCCTCATCTTAGAGCAAAAACATTCAGTCTCTTAGCATTTATGATGTTAGCTATTGGTTTTTTATAGATGTTCTTTATCAAGTTGGAGTTCTTCCCTATTCCTTGTTTGCTGAGAGTTTTTGTCATGAATAGGTGTTGGATTTTCAAATGTTTTTACTGTGTCAATTGATACAATCATGTAATTTTTCATTTTTAGCTTGCTAAAATGATGGATTGCATTGAATGATATTCATATATTGAACCGTGCTTACATTCCTGGATAAACCTACTTGGTCATAGTGTATAATTCCTTTTATAAATTCCTGAATTATTTTCACCAATTTTCTTAAAGAATTTTTACATTTATACATGTAAGGGATATTGATCTGTACTTTTGGGATTTTTTTGGTACTATCTTTGTCTGGGATACCACAGTAATACTTACTTCATAAAATTAGTTGGGAAGTGTTCCCTCCTCTTCTGTGTTCTAGAAGAAATTGTATAGCTTTGGTATTAATTCTTCATTATGCTTTTGATAAATTTAATTTCCTTTTGCATTTCATCTTGATAAGTTGTTGTAATGTGCGTTTTTTGAGGAATTAGTCCATTCATCTACACTATCAAATTGTTATCTGTAGAATTGTTATAGTATTCCCTTATCCTTTTGATGTCTTCAAGGTCTGTAATGATTCTGATGTTTCATTCCTGATATTAGTGGTTTGTGTCTTCTCTCTTTTATTCTTTGTCAGTCTTGCTAGAGATTTCTCTATTTTATTGAACTTTTCAAAGAATAAGCTGTTTCATTGGTTTTTCTCTGCAGTTTCTGTTTTCAGTTTCATAGCTTTCTGCTTGTTATTATTTCCTTTTTTCTGTCTACATTGAGTTTACTTTGCTCTTCTTTTTCCAGTTTCTTGATGTAGGAGTTTAGATTATTGATTTGAGATCTTTATTCTTTTCTAATACATGCGTACCTTGGACATACTGTGAGGTCAGTTCCAGACTGCCAAAATAAAGCAAATATCACGATAAGTGAATCACATGAATTTTTTGGTTTCCCAGTGCATATGAAAGTTATGTTTCTAAATACTGTAGTCTATTAAGTGTGCAATAGCATTATGTCTAAAAAAATGTACATACTTTAATTAAAAAATACTTGCTAAAAAATGCTAACCATTATCTGAGTCTTCAGTGAGCATAATCTTTTTGTGGAGGAAGATCTTGGAAAAAATGTAATATCTTCAAAGTGCTATGAAGCAAAGCACAATAAAACAAGATATGCCTGTATAAGCACTTAGTGCTGTGAATTTTCCTCTCAGCATTGTTTTAGCTACTCCCATACATTTTGATATGTTGTATTTTCATTTTTATTCAGTTCAATGTTTTTTTTTTTTTAATTTCCCTTGAGACTTTCTCTTTGATTCATAGATTGCTTAGAAGTGTGTTATTTAGTTTCCAAGTGCATGGAGATTTTCATGTTATCTTTTTCTTATTGAGTTCTAGTTTGATTTCATTGTGGTCAGAGAACATAGTGTGTGATTTCAATTCTTTTAAATCATTTGAGGTTTATTTTGTGGGTCAGGAAATGGTCACTCTTGGTATATGTTTCATAGGCTCTTGAAAATAATGTATTCTCTTGTTAGATGGAGTTTTCTATAAATGTTAATTAGATTCTGTTGGTTGATGGTGTTGTTGAGTTCTTCTATATCATTGCCGATTTACTCTTCTTTTGTTCTATTAATTTCAGAGAGGGGTGTTAAAGTCTCCAGCAATATTGGTGCATTTGTCTATTTTTCATTTCAGTTCTATCAGTTTTTGCTTCACATATTTTGCAGCTGTGTTGTTTGATACGTACACATTTAGGTTTGCTGTGTCTTTTTGGTAGATTGACATTCTGTAACATTCCTCTCTGTTCCTGATAATTTTCTTCACTGAAGTCTACTTTATCTGATATTAAGATAGCCACACATTTAAAAAATTTTTTAGTTAATGCATGTATGTTATATCTTTTTCCATCCTTTGACTTTCAACCTACTTATACCATTGTATTTGAAATGAGTTACTTGTGGAAAGCATAAATTTGGGTCATTTTTTAAAATCTGCTCTGCTAATATGTCTTTTAATTGGTGTATATAGACCACTTACATTTAGTGCAATTATTGATTTGTTAGTACTTGTCCTTTTTTGTTTGTTTTCTGTTTACTCTCTCTTATAATGTCTCTCGTTTCTTTTTTTGCCTTCCTGTGGGTTACTTGAACCTTTTTAGAATTCCATTTTGATTCAGCTCGAGTGGCTATGAGTATATCTCTTTGTATAGATTTTTTGAGTGGTTCTAGCAGTCACATTATTTATACGTATATATGTAATACATGTATGTGTGTGGATATATGTACACACACACAATGTATATTTTATGACAATACTAGTGTCAGCATTTTACCAGTTTAAGCAATGTGTAGAAACTTTATGCCCTTTTGCTTCCTTTACTCTCCCTCATATCCTCATAATATAATTGTTTTATGTAATTCTTTTATGTACATTGAGAGCCATGTTAGGCAGTGTTATAATTTTTGCTTCAACCATCAAACATAATTTAGAAAAATCAGGGAGAGACAGAAAGTCTATTGTATTTAACCAGGTTATTACTCTTTCTCTAGTCTTTCTTTTTTTATTCTTTTTTTGTGTGTGTGATTGCATCCCAATAAAACTTTATGGACATTACAATTTGAATTTCACGTCACAAAATATTATTGACCTTTTGATTTCTTTTTTTTTTATTGAGGTAAAATTGGTATATAATATTATATAAGTTTCAGGTCTATGACATTGTAATTTGATACCTGTATACACTACAAAGTGCTCAACACCAAAAATCTAGTTACCATCCATTACCATATAATTGATCCCCTTTACCCATTTCACTCTTCTCCCATCCCCCTTCCCCTCTCGTAACCACCAGTCTGTTCTCTTTATCTATGAGTTTGGTTTGGTTTTGTTTGTTCACTTGTTTTGTTTTTTCAGATTCCACATGTGAATGAAATCATATGGAATTTGTCTTTCTTTGACTTATTTCACTTAAGTGTCATACCCTCAAGGTCCATCCATGTCACACATGGCAAGGTTTCATTCTTTTTTATGGCTGAGTATATTCTATTTTATATATATACCACATCCTCTTTATTAGTTCACCCATCGATGGACACTTAGATTGTTTGCATATCTTGATTATTGTATATAATGATGAATATTGTATATAATGATTGTATATAATGATGTATATAGTGAACATAGAGGTGCATATATCTTTTTGAATTAGTGTTTTTGTATTATTCAGGTAAATACTGTTGACACAAATAATCCATAACCAATCTATAAATCAAAATTGGGAGTGAGTTTATTATGAGCCAGATCTGAGCACCATATAGCCCGGGAGAGTCCTTTCACAAAGGAATGGAGCACTCCAAAGAAGTAGGAGTGTACAGAGTGATTATATACCATCAAAGCACATGTATCACAAATGATTGGAATGTCCCTTTTACAACAGTCAGAAGACAGCAATTCACACAGCAGTTGATGAACACACCAGCTAGCAGTGGTCTGCAGCTGGGTGGTCACAGCAGGTCAGCAATCAATCCCTAGCCTAGGGAGAGATGCTTATCTTTAAGGAAATGCCAATGTGGGGGAAGTTGCATCTTTCTTTATCTTAAAAGGCATTGTTCTTGTCTTCGTGATATAGTAAATACTTAAAGCAATATAACAATGTATGCTCAACGGCCACGTCAGGCCCTTTCGGAAAAACAAGGTCAGGCCGAGTTAGTTTTACACCATATGGCTTCCTCGTATATTCCAGTATTTCCTGTTGTTTTCCATTTATTTATCAATACCCAGAGGTAGAATGGTTGGATCATATGGTAGTTTTATACTAAAGTTTTTGAGGAATCTCCATACTGTTTTCTTTAATGACTACACCAATTTACATTCCCACCAACAGTGAATGAGAGTTTCCTTTTCTCTACATCCTTTCCAACACTTGTTATTTCTTATCTTTTTGATAGTAGCCAGTGTAACAATGCTCATTGTGGTTTTGATTTGCATTTCTCTAATGATTAGTGATGTTGAGGATCTTTTCATGTGCCTATTGGCCATCTGTATGTCTTCTTGAAAAAATGTCCATTCAAATCTTCTGCCCCTTTTTAAATCAGATTTTTTGTTGTTGTTGAGTTGTATCAGTTCTTTATATATTTTGGATGTTAACTAACCTGTTATAGGATACATGGTTTGCACATATCTTCGTTCATTTAGTAGATTGTTTTATTTTGATAATGGTTTCCTTTGCTATGTAAAAGCTTTTTAGTTTACAGTTTTAGTTTTAAGCTTTAGTTTAAAGTTTTTAGTTTTAAAAGTTTTTTAGTTTGATGTAGTCCCATTTGTTGAATTTTGCTTTTCTGTCCCTTGCCTTTGGAGTCAGATCCACAAAAACAGGGCTAAGACCAATGTCAAGGAACTTATCACCTATGTTTTCTTCTAGCAGTTTTATGATCACAGGTCTTCCATCCAAGTCTTTAATTCATTTTGAGTTTATTTTTGTGTATGGTGTAAGATAGTGGTCTAGTTTCATTCCTTTGTATGTGGCTGTCCAGTTTTCCCAACACGGTTTATTGAAGAGACTGTCCTTTCCCCATTGTATGTTCTTGGCTCTTTTGTCATAAATTAATTGTCCATATATGTATGGGTTTGTTTCTGGGCTCTCAGTTCTGTTCCATTGATCTATGTGTCTGCTTTTATGCCAATACCATCCTGTTTTGATTACTATGGCTTTGTAGTATGGTTTGAAATCAGGGACAATGGTACCTCCAGCATTGTTCTTCTTTCTCAAGATTGCTTTGGCTATTCAGGATCTTTTGTGGTTCCATAAAAATTTTAGGATTATTTGTTCTAGTTCTGTGAAAAATGCCATTAAAATTTCAATAGGGATTGCATTGAATCTGTAGATTGCTTTGGGTAGTATAGACATTTTAGCAATATTAATTCTTTATTAATAATTCTTTATTAATTCCAATACATGAGCACAGAATACCTTTCCATTTACTGTCATATGTCTCATAACCACATTCTGGTCAATGATGGACTGCATATATGACAGTGGTCCCATAAGATTAATATCATATAGCCTAAGTGTGTAGTAGGCTATACCATCTAGATTTGTGTAAGTACTGTAGGGAAGAAGAAGTTTTCCTCTACCCTTCTCCATTCTTCTGACTGGCCTAAGAATTAAATTGACGTGAGACAGATTTACAGGAGAAAAACAAACAAAAATTTGATAACAGGTACACGTGGGAGAAATCCAGGAAAACTGAGTAACTGGCTAAAATGGCCAAAGCCCTCACCTTTAATACCATTCTCAGCTAAAGACAAAAGAAGATGTTGGGGGTGGGGAGAGTCAGGGACTTCACAAGGAAGGCAAGCAATTCACAGGTAGGTAAAAAGGAGCAAACGTTTGGGAAATGAGTTTGGCCCCACAGAAACAGAAGAGCACAGAGGGGGCCCAACAAACACCTTTTCTAGGTTCCTCCTTGTCTACCACCTGGTTCATGTTATGCTAATGTGATAGATGGCTTCCTGAGACAGGTTTTTCTATCTGAATTCTTTCAGGCAGTTAAAGGGGAGGTAACAAGAAAACTTCCTGAATCTTTTGTTTCTTAAAAATAAAAAGCTAAAATAATCCCTGTGTTAAAGAGACACATTTTGGGGTGGCAAATTTTGTTCCCTTCGGTATACTCTATGATATTTACACAACAGCAAAATCACCTAAGGACGTACTTCTCAGAACTTGTCCTGGTCATTAAGCAATGCATGACTGTATTTGTGTTCTTTCTTCCTTCTTAATATTCCAATATTTTTTCTTTTATTATTAAATTTCTAGTTAGAGAACTTCCTTATCCACTTTTTTAGAATAAATCTGCTCATGACAAATTCTCATTTTCCCTCATCTCAGAATGTCTTGATTTCCCCTTCATTCCTAACGGATGGTTGAGGATTGGGGATGGGGTAAGTAAAGCTGAAGTGATAAATAGGGACTGGCTCATGCTAAGTCTTACATACCGTGTAAGGGAGCTTGGGTTTCTTTCTCTAGTTAATGAGGAATGTTTAGAAGGATTTTAGGTAGGAGAGGCATGATATCATTGGATTTACATTTTACATCACTCTGCTAGGAATACCACAGTGAGTAACAAAGATGTGGCTCCTATTCTCGTGGAGTTTACTATCTGATAGGGCAGATATACATATGCACACTATCAATTAAAAAAATCCAAGGGCCAGCCTGGTGTTGTAGTGGTTAAGTTTGTGCACCCTGCTTCAGTGGCCCAGGGTCTGCAGGTACAGATCTCAGGTGCGGACCTACACACAGCTCATCAAGCCATGCTGTGACAGCATCCCACATACAAAATAGAGGAAAATTGGCACAGGTGTTAGCTGAGGTACAATCTTTCTCAAGCAAAAAGAGGTAAATTGGCAACAGATATTAGCTCAGGGCCAATCTTCCTCACCAAAAAACAAATCCAAACCTTTTAAATTAATGTTACTATATGTATATGTATATATAATTTACACATAATTATTTATGCATATTTATACATATGTAAATAATTTGGAACTTGTGATGAATTAAGTCAATTATTGAAGCCCGTAGTTCATGGATAAGAAGTGAATCCAAAGATATGTGTATATAGTAATTTTTATTCATATGAATGGAAATATAAGTAAAACAACTTTATTAGAAATGTTCAAGTATCAAATTAATACAGTAGCTTTATACACAGGTATTCATTTTTGTCAAGTGGTTAAAAGTTAAAGCCTGCTGTGTTTACTCTTATGTGGAATGGCTTAGCAGAGAACTTGAAATTTTCTATTTTCTTAATTTGGTTTGAGTAAATTTCTATTCGTAGACTTTATTTAATCATAACAAGGACAAGTGCTATCAAAGAGGAGAGGTGCTAGAAAATGTATGAAAGGGGGACTCCATCCACATGATAACTAAAGCCATTGAAATGGATAAAAATCAATCAGGGAAAATAAGAAGAATTAGTAGAGAAAAGGGCCAAGGATAGAACACCAAGGATGAATAACCTTAAGTGATAAGCAATTCAGTTGAAGAATTCTTCATGCAGCACCTACTACATACCAGGTGCTGGTTGTAAATGAATTGAAAATATAGTGGAAAATACAATGTTTGGAAGGCACAAGGTGAGGAAGTTCTCTAGCTGAGGAAGGACTCACAAGGGCAGTGAGAGAAATGGCTGACAATTAGGAGAGGTGGCGGAAACCAAGGGAAGAGAATTCCAGGTAGGAAGTAGTTACCTGTATCCTCAAAAACTGAGGAAAAGTAGGTAAGGTAAGGACTGAAGTCATTGATGGTTCTTTGTGGGTGAGGTGGGGAGAGGTCAGATTACAGTGCTTTAGAGAGGGAATAATGGGCACAACTTGTATAATTTCTTTCTTTATTTTAAAGTTCAGTGAGGTGGGGCCTAGAGGAGCATGCTGATTCCAGAAAATATTTTTTGTTTTAGATGAGAAAAACTTGAGCATGCCAATACACTGAGGAGAAAGGTGGGATTTGGAGGGAAATTTGGGTAATGATTACAGCAATCTAAATTCAGCACCTACATCCATATCACAAAGCAAATCTTTTTAGACCATTAAACCAATAAATCAGAACAATACTCAAATGCCCATTAACTCATGTCTGTCCATCTAATGTAGAAGCCTATTTACTTGATCTGTGTGCCTTTATGTGTAGTATAAATAACCCCTGGCTAGTCCCTTTAAATATTCCTTTCCGTCATCATGGAATCAATAAGAGAGTCTGGCTCAAGTCTCAGCCAATTCTCTCTCTTCTTTCCGTTGATCCTGACACTCCAGATAAACTACTTCACTGCAATAGCTCTAGTATTCAACTTTTCTCTTAAGCCCTAGGAATTATTAGAGAGCTGCTGCTTCTGCCCCTCCCCCCACCACCTTATAATTATAAACTTTTTGATTAATGTGATTTATGTGATTTCCTTGCCTTTTATGTTAAATTTCTAATAGAAAATAAATACTAACTTCCTTCCTATTTAGCACATTTTATATGCTAAATTATGTATTCTTTTTAATATTCTCAACAACACAACTCGTCATTTCCTGCCTTCAGACTCAAACTGAAAAATCAGCTCTTCCTGAATTTCAGGCCTGCTGGCTGTCAGACTGGAACTTATACCATCAGCTGTCCTGGTTCTCAGGCCTTTGGATTCAGCCTGGAACTATACCATCGGCTCTCCTGGGTCTCCAACTCAACTGCTGATCTTGAGACCTCCATAATTGTGTGAGCCAATGCTTTATAAATAATAAATCTTTTTATATATATGTAGACTTCCCATCTATATAATATATCCTATATACATAGATATACTCATATAATCTTATTGGTCCAGTGGGTCTGTTTCTCAAGAGAACTCTAATACAATTGTTTTTGCCTTACTTTTCTTCAGAACTGGCCCTAAGCTGCTCATTATCTCTCACACTCATGACACCTGCTCTCATTCTTAATATATTTCCATGCTCACAGCTGCTTAGAACACTGCTCACAAAACTACTGCAAGTAACTTAATTTTCCAATAATACTGCCGGTTACATCCTATTACTCCTCCCTGCACACGCACACATACATGCACACTATTCTTCACACAGTACCTCAGCTGTCCAGTGGAACTTTATGTGATAATGAAAATCTTCTATATTTGTGCTGTACGATACAGTAGCCACTAGGCACATGTATTGTCTGGGATCTCCAGAGAAACAGAACCAATTGGAGAAAGAGAGAGAGAGAATGATTGATTGACTGTAAGGAGTTGGCTTACGTGATTATGGAGGCTGAGAAGTCTCACAATCTACAGTCAGCACTCTGGAAACCCAGGAGAGTGGATAGTGTAGTTCCAGTCCTAGTCCTAGTCCAGAGGCAGGAGAAGACTAACATCCCAACTCAAAGACAGGCAGGCAGAGACAAAGGATTCTTTCTTACTCAGCCATTTATTCTATTCAGACCTTCGACAGATTGGATGAGTCCCACTCACATTAGGGAGGGCAGTCTGCTTAGTCCACCAGTTCAAATGCTGGTCTCTTCCAGAACACTCTCACAGACACACCTAGAAATAATGTTTAGCCAGTTTGGGCAGCCTATGGCCCAGTCTGGTTGACACATAAAATTAACTATCCCACTACATTTGGCTACTGACCCCTTAAAATAGGACTTGAGCAACCACAGTACAAAATTTTTAATTTTATTTAATTTTAAGTAACTTAAATTTAAATAACTAAACATAGTTTATGGTTACTATATCGGACAACACAGCAGTAGCTTGTCTCAGTCCTAGAATGGAGCTTTGATTGACGCTGTAGGACCATTGAGAGTACTTCTCCAGTATCCAACTTCTACCTGGGCATCTTAGAAGACCCCCTTTTGGAGAAGGAGGCCACCGTGCAAGAAGTCTGACTACCCTGAGACTGCCATGTGATGAGGAAGCATAAGCTAGCCAACACGAAGAGAGGGCATTAAGAGAGAGAGGGCCTCATCCGTTCAGCCATCCCAGTTGAAACATCAGAAATGTGAATGAAGAAACCATATTGGACCTCTAATCCAGTCAGGTCTTCAGGTGACTTCAGCCACAGCTGCCATCCGCCTCTAGCCATGTGAAAGCCCCCAAGCAGGAAGCTCCAGCTAAACCCACAGAACCATGAGAGAGAATGATAAATTGCTATCTTAAGCCATGGAGTTTGGGGGTCATTGGCAAAACAGTAGATAACCAGAACAGAAAGATACTGAGGAATCAAGATTCCCTGTTTCTCTGTCTCCCCAAGTCCCAGTCTCCTTTTACTTTCTGTTTCCCACTTCCTTGCTTTTGGTGGTACAAACTTTTATGCTTGAAGCTGAATTTGCAGTTTGGGAAAGTCACAATTATCTGACCTTCAACTATGTTGGATTTCTGGCCTCATGTTTAAAAGACCTTTCTTCCTGCTTTTTTCCTTCCTGCTGTTTTCCTTCCTGCTTTCAATTAGGCCAATTTGAACCACTGCTTACCGTTTTCTTCCTTACTAAAGGCTGTAACTACAAAAGTTAATACAATCTAGCACTCTGATCTTTTTCAATCAATTCTCTTTTAAAAGTCTAACCTCAGAAGGTACATATCGATGCTTCAAGATCAGTATTTTAACATCTGCTTGGCTACCAGAAGGAAATGGATGGGAGGGGAGAGGGCTGTGTTGTGTATATACTCAAATGATAACTACTGTATAAATATTACCTCTTATGTGTAACAATAAGACTGGTCATACACTGAGATCCTATCTAAGCTTTTTATACAACTTATAAATTTTGCTATCTGAAACAATTATATAGCATTGAATGTTATACCTTAATAAAATACTTTTTATCCCAGTGAGCTCATCACTTAAGAAAATTAAAAGGAATTTATTATTAAATATCATGAAAAAAATGTTTAGAACGTTACTATCTTATAATTGTTCTTTGTGAGCATTTTTGTGTAATTGACAGTAAGTGAGAAAATGTTGGAGTGTGATAATTTCATTAGGACTCTACTCCATCACTGATTTTTTGTTTTCTCATTCCAGTTCTAAGAACAGGTAGAATTGGCTATGGATAATTCATATGATTTCAATCGACGAAATTCATGTAATGGAATTCCATCTGAGAAGAAGAACAGCTTCCTTGTGTCAGAAGATCACGGACAGAAAATCTTAAGTGTACTACAGAATTTTAGAGAACAAAATGTCTTTTATGATTTCAAAATAATCATGAAAGATGAAACAATCCCATGTCATCGTTGTGTATTAGCAGCATGCAGTGACTTTTTCAGGTACTTTTCCTTGTCTATACAGCTGTGCCTCATATTTTATGATACGGATAATTATGCTTTTTTTTATAACTATACTCAGTTTTTACCCCACAAGAGCATGCAGCAGTAATTTTTAATTTGTAAAAACAGCTAATTAGAACCTAAGAGTAACTAATGATTTTGAGGATAAAAATTTAAGACTACTTTTTTTAAAACTCAGGTCTTCCCAGGCCAGCATTTCCTAGAGGTCTATGGAACATTAGTCCCTTGAAATTTTCTGGGAAAAAAATTTGTTTTGATCTGGGGTCAGTTTTGTTCGGGGGATCCCTTCGCTGTATCATTTAGGTAAGAGGAAAGGACAGAATGATAAAAAATGGAAGCCAAGTTCGAAGAAAATGAAGAATCTGAGAGGAAAATAAATTTCAGTCATTTATTGTATCCACGGATTATCCAGGGGAGAAGGACTCTAACCCAGAGGATTTCAAGATTTCTCCTCTCTTTGGCAAAGATATTCCTGTAGTAAGGAAATATCTCCAGAAGCATTTCTGGAGAGCACCAACTTGTTCTGATTCTGAACAACCTTCCAGATATGATTTGGTTCCCATGTATATCATCCTACAGGGAATGTCCTAGTCATGTCACTGTAAGAATCTACTGTGATGACAGTGGGTTTCTGATTCTGAAGGTTACAGGTCAGACACATGACTTTAGTATTGTAGTAACTGTATCAAGGTAATACCATCCTGAGAGGCCTCTTGGTCTGCAGACACACAAGCCTGTCTTCATGACATCCTGGCCTTCAGCCCTGCTAGTCATACTGCCGTGAACTTAAATCCTAATTGCAATATTTTTTACTATGTTCAATTTTGGAAGCAATTTTTATTTGCAGTAAAAAGAGTTTCAATCTCTGATAAATAAATGATAAAACAAAGTAAGGTTTAAGATATAAAAACACCTAGATGCAAGTTGACTTATACTGGTTTAATCCTTAGTTTAACTCCTATTTTGCTACCAACATCTAACCATCATCTTAGACCTTACTCTTATTGCCTTCTGGAGTAAATCTTATAGGCTGTAATTCATTCAGCAAAAACTTAACTGATGTTGACTACTTGCTAAACACCTGTTCCTGTAGGGCTTTTGCTTTGAATTTGGGAGCAATGGCTCAGTGCTCCATCATGGTTCACTGGGGACAGGGAGATGACAACAGTCTTTAGCTGTTTGCCTAACTAGACTATATGTCTCCATCTGTTCTTTTCACCCCTTCTCTCAGGTAACCTAAGTTATTCTTTTTTGCACTCCACTGGGGCCCTAACCGTTCTTGTCCTCTGACACAATCAGGTTACACCAATTTCTTCCCACCTCTCTTCTGATCCAGCTTTTCTTCCAAGTGTCTCGACTGCTCCCTTAGCTTTCATGTCACCTCTTCATCACAAGAAGCCGTATGATATAAGGGTTAAGTACTTGGCCTCTTAATACACATGCCCTAAATCTAAATCCCAGCTCCACCTCTTATTAGATGTGTGACCTTAGCAAGTTACTTAACCTCTTCAGGCCTCAGTTGCCTTATTTGTAAAAAATTAAGATAATAAAAATAGAACCTAAGTCATAGAGTCATTATGAGGGTTAAATGAAATTAATGACTAGGATGGTGTCCACTACATTCAACTAATATTAGTAATCATTATTATTATTATTATTATTTCCAAACCTAGGCAAAAATGGAAATAATCTGATGTGAACATACAGCCTGATTCCCCTATAATGTTTTCATGTTAACAAAATAACAAGTTCATGTAAACATTTGAATTGGCAGTCTTCTGCTCTTTATATTGAGGTTATTTATTAATTAAATGTCCCTGCACATAATTTTTGTCCCTACTACTTTGTTCAGCTTACTCCTAGCTTTCTATGGATCTGCTTTAAATTTTTTGAATTATTGTTAGAACAATAGATTTTTAAAAATTTTTACTGCTTTGAAGTAACACAAATGACAGTTTCATAATGACCTAAATCCTTTATAATATATTGTATTTTACTAAATGAGTAGAGTTCACATAAAAATATGTATAAATGTAGATGGAAGTCTATAATTTACGCTTTTGTATGATAAGGCCACTAATTCATATTTGTGCTATAATCAAACTGACTGGAGTACTGGAAGGAAGAACACAAAATAAAAATAGCAGAAAAGTACACAATGCATGATAAATGCCCTTTACAATGCTTTTGGAAAATGAAAATTATTATTGAGATGTAAAGTCATTGGAGACAAGATTGCAAAGGAATCACGCATATTATGTAACCGCTTTATGATAACATGGTCAATTTGAGATGGATATTAATGGATGCTTTAAAGATGAATAGGATGAAGTATAGAAATATGATCTTATATGTATCGTCTCAAAGATAATTCAGAAGCTGATGGTAAATTAAAAATACATAGAATCTGATAGAAAGCATTTGTTTTCTTAAAATAATAACAATACCAGTTAATGCTTTGCATCAGTTAACTCATTTGTTCCTCTCACAACTCAGTGAAATAGGTACTACCAATATCCATGTTTTCAGATAAAGAATTTGAAGCTCAGTAAAGTTAAGTCACCTCCCCAAGGTCACACAGCTAATGAGTGGCAGAGGCTAGATGCCTACCCAGGCAGCTGGGTTCTGGAGGCCATGGTCTTAATATTACCCTAAACTGACTATAGATGTCTTAATAATCTAATATAATTATCATTACAAGTTAATATTTCTAAGTTGATATACATTATTGAAATACCCTGTATAATATATGACATATATATAATTTTTGTAACTATATTTATTTATTTTTGTATTAAGAAGTATTGAATAGCCTAGTAGGAAGGCACTGTGTCATCCTTTGTTTTCCTAAGGGGTATAATCTGTATTTGGAGGGCCCCTTATGTTTTTCAGTTGACTGCTAGTGCTTCTTAAACACCTTTAGTTACCCTATAGAGTAGACTCTAATTAAATTGGTTTCCCTCCAGAGCACTTGGGCACCTTGGGACACTGCTCACAAAGGTACCCTGGACAGTACTGACACAAACACAAACCAGTATTAAACCAGATCCAAAGCCAGTTGCTCTTGAGTCTTAATGAATGCTCACCTGGCAGTCCTTGGTTCTTTGTTGTAGCTCTTTCCCCTTTAATCTTAATCTCTATTTACTCTTCCACTGACAACCACCATAATGGGTTTGTTTAAAGTGTAAAAATGAATAACTCTGGATATGAAGTTAGTGTAAGGATGGATGGTAATATTGTTCTGACCAAAACCGATAGTGAAATACATCTTAGTCTCCTGCCCAAACATTTCCAGATAATTTATATTCTTGCTGAACCTGAGCCAAAAAAGTTCCTAATTCCTTAGATTCTATCAACTTTACATGTTGAGATAAATTAGAACTTATTATGAAGAACTTTCAAAGTGGTGTAATTATTCAAATCTGAGGACTCAGCTCCATCTCTCTGGCTATTTCAATGGAAACTGATTTTTAGCCTTTGGCTTTGTATGGTACACTGTTATTATTTAGTTCTATGAAATCACATTCCCTTTTTCCTAAAGTACTGTATGAAATGTGTCTTTTTAGATGTGTGTTTAAGTTTACCTTATTTGGTGGATTTTCCCACATAAACAGACTTGTTGGAGGTATCTAATACCTCACTGTATTCCATCTTTCACTTGTTTCACTACTGCCAAAATGAAAATTAGTTTGAAAGAGATTTTTAAATGCTAAACCCAAAAGCATTGTACATTTTAAGTAATTTTAGTTATTACCTGCACAGTTGATATTAAGAAAGCCACAGATAAAAAATTCTTCCATTAGAGAGATTTTACCCTAATTTTATTAATAATATATAAGAACATCAAATCAATATGTAAAATTTGAATCTTTTTATAGTCTTCTTTGGATTAGTTACTGTAGCTTAGATATAATGTATATATTTTGCTGTGTAGGAGTTATTTAATATATATGTTTGATGGATAAATAGTATGGTGTATGACTATTCTAGATATTAAAATAATTTATTAGGATGCTTTAAAAATATATTTCATAGATATAGGAAGGAATAAAATAAGGAAACCTCTTAAGATAATATTGAAATTGTTATGGAATAAAATATTCCTGTTTACTTGTTCTTCTGTGTTCTTTATTTTTGCAGGGCTATGTTTGAAGTAAACATGAAAGAAAGAGATGGTGGAAGTGTTACCATTACTAATTTGTCCTCCAAAGCAGTAAAAGCATTTCTTGATTATGCCTATACTGGAAAAACAAAGATAACAGATGATAATGTGGAAATGTTCTTCCAGTTGTCATCATTTCTCCAAGTTTCCTTCCTATCCAAGGCTTGCAGTGACTTTTTAATAAAAAGTATTAATCTTGTCAATTGTTTACAGTTATTATCTATGTCAGATAGCTATGGCTCTACCCGTTTGTTTGATCATGCATTGTACTTTGTACAACATCACTTTTCTTTAGTATTTAAATCCAGTGATTTCTTAGAGATGAATTTTGGAGTACTGCAAAAATGTCTAGAATCAGATGAATTAAATGTTCCTGAAGAAGAAACCGTACTGAAAGTTGTCCTTAGTTGGACTAAACATAACTTAGAATCCAGGCAAAAGCATCTGCCTCATTTGATTAAAAAAGTAAGATTACATCAGTTATCTGAGGAGACGCTTCAAGACTGTCTGCTCAGTGAGGAGTGTTTACTCAAAAGCACAAACTGTTTTGACATAATCATGGATGCAGTTAAGCGTGTGCAAGGTTCTGGTGGACTTTTCCCTGATGCTCGACCATCCACAACTGAAAAATACATATTTGTTCACAAAACTGAGGAAAATGGAGAAAGTCAATATACATTTTGCTATAATATTAAAACTGATTCGTGGAAAGTATTGTCACAGTCACACCTGATTGATTTGCCAGGATCTAGTCTGTCTAGTTATGGAGAGAAAATATTCCTGACAGGTGGTTGCAAAGGGCCATGTTGTAGAACGGTTAGGCTCCATATTGCAGAGTCCTACCATGATGCCACTGATCAAACCTGGTGCTACTGTCCAGTCAAAAATGATTTCTTCCTGGTATCGACTATGAAAACACCAAGAACCATGCATACATCAGTTATGGCTCTCAATAGATTATTTGTCATAGGTGGGAAGACTAGAGGATCTCAGGACATTAAAAGTCTCTTAGCTGTTGAATCTTACAACCCTCTTTCCAAAGAATGGATATCTGTTAGCCCATTACCCAGAGGCATATACTATCCCGAAGCAAGTGCATGCCAAAATGTAATTTATGTTCTTGGATCAGAAGTAGAGATTACGGATGCCTTTAACCCATCACTTGATTGCTTTTTTAAATACAATGCTACAACTGATCAGTGGTCTGAACTAGTAGCAGAATTTGGGCAGTTTTTTCATGCAACACTAATTAAAGCTGTCCCAGTCAACTGCACACTGTATATATGTGACCTTTCCACCTATAAGGTTTATAGTTTTTGTCCAGATACTTGTGTTTGGAAGGGTGAAGGATCTTTTGAATGTGCAGGCTTTAATGCAGGTGCAGTTGGAATTGAAGATAAAATTTATATATTAGGTGGCGATTATGCACCGGATGAAATCACAGATGAAGTGCAGGTCTACCACAGCAGCAGGTCCGAGTGGGAAGAAGTTTCACCAATGCCAAGAGCCTTAACTGAATTTTACTGCCAGGCGATCCAGTTTAACAAATACAGGGACCCATGGTTTTCTAATCATTTCTAAAACTAGTGTGTGCTTAGACAGTCTAAAACTATTCCAGTTCTAGAAACCTACAGTTAATTTGTTAACCTTAATAGTTGGTAAAAAGGTCTTTACATCTTAATAAGATAAAATATTCCTTCTATTAGAGAATCACTATGAATGTATACCATATATGAATTAGCAGTTCCCAGAAACTTAAAATACAAAATATGTTTTATCAAAAATTATATTGAATATAATTTAATCTTGGAGAATCCAGAATATTTAGTATTTTCATATGTAAATAAAACCCATAGGCTTTGACGTTTTGATTTTTAAAGTACTCTATCCATAAAAGACTAATGAAAACAAATCAAAATTCATAGATTTATACTATTTAGATGGAAGAAATCTCTTTAGGTAGTAAAACTGAATTACACTGTATTATATGAACTAGAAAATAAATTAGAAAGAGGTGCGAATCCTCCCTTGTTACTATAGGTATAAGAGTTACTGAATGTCTGTCCTTTCTGATCATTGGTTAGCTTCTTTTAAGCCCTCCTTTTCTTGCACTTTTTTTGGTCAGAAATTTTTCTAAAACGCAATGTATTTCCCCAGGCTTCTAAACTGTACAGTAAACATGGCTTAACTTTTTTACTCTTCATTAAGAGCATAATGTACCATGTTATAAGGCCATCATGCCATCGGCAGTTACTGAAATGCTTTTAAAATTGCTAATTCTATTAGTTCTCAGTGTTGGTTGGTTTCAATTTCTATCAGTATCATATATCTTTTTCTTTTCTGGCTCAAGCTCAGTAAATTAGCACTTTTGATTTAATTAGTAGTTTAAGTTATGCCTGACCTGAGTTTATCTTAACGTGTAACCCACTGAGTGACGTTCTTGGATTTGGGGAGGATAGTCCTAAAATCCTTTTTATGTATCATTGCCAGGTTCCAACATAACGGAGGAGGTGAAAAATCTGACTTCTAGATAAGTGGCTCATTATTGTTGCATTTCCTAACTTCTTAAATGTCTAAATTTGAGTTGCAATAAGAAATTTCAGGGTTTAAATTAGTACCGTATCAGTTTTCTGCGATGATACATACCATCTGTAAAGCACTGTGTTGGTTTACCAGTTCAGTAAATTATTCATAGTGAATTATTTTCTAAATTTAAAAAAATGACTGGGCTTTTGCTACGATTAGTGGAATTCACAACCTGTATTTGTTTAGATGTTTAATCACCTTTAACCCAAACAGTGGAAGAGTATCAATTATCCTTGTTCTCAGGATGATTCCGCCTTGCAAAAGGGTATGTTTCTTTAATCAGTTTAAAAGATATAAGCATTTTAGGTTTTAAGACCCCTGCTTTACATCTCAGGTAATGTATAGATTGCACCTCTCCAGAATCAGATGAGTTTCCCACACTCTGCAGTAAATATAAATCTGTTGTAAATGTACATATTTTTTAGAAGTGTGTTCCTGTAAGTATGGAAATGCAGCTAAATGAAGGTTCTTTTATTTTACCATATAAATTTATGCAATCAGAAGTTTCAAATATATTTTTCAAAATAGAACAAGATATTAGACTACATCATTATGCAATTCCAAAATCAGGGACCATCCCTAATGAGATGAGATAAAAAGTATTCTGTAGATTTGGTGGCCTTCCTCCCTACCTACTTTTGTTGGCTCTGCCTTTTCCTCTGTGGGTGTTTGTGTGTGTGTGTGTGTAAGAAAAAAAATTCAGTAGAGGCTTTTGCGTGTGTGTGTGTGAGACTTTGAAAACAAATTATTTGAGAAAGACCATAACACAGTGGGTGACCTCTATGTGGATTTACTGAACAGTTAATTTAAGCATATACAAATAATTAAAGTATGCTTAAAATAAATATTGTTTTAATCACTGACTCTAGGAATTGTTAATCTCTTCTAGAAGAAACTAAAAAAAATAGAATCCCTTCCTGATCTTGTTTCCTTATCGAATCATCTTTATTTCCACCATTCTTCTCATTGGCCATTGATTTATGGTTATGTTTCTAGAAATATCCTTGTCATCAAGCCCTAGGTGGCTCTCTCTGCATTTGATTTAATACACTTTCTAATGCACAAGTTTTCTGCCTGTTTCCGCAATTGCTGCATGTTACTTGTTAATCATTTTCATTTATTGCCATCCCTTTCCATCTGCACCTGAGAGCTCTTCATCAGTTATAACTGCAAGAAAAGTACTCTCTCTAATCATAAAGCCCCAAACTTTTCCTTTATTTACTGTTCTCTTTCCTTGGCACCATAGTAATCTGTGCTGGGCTTGGCTCCACTAATAATTGATCTTGTTCTCTCTCATTTTGCATCTTGTAAAGTTTGCACTTTCATTTGATCTATCTGCCTTATCAAAAAATGATCTGCGTGTTCAAAACCTTCAAGGAATCTGGCCACTTACACACATGGTCAGTGACTAAACTGTTTATATCTTTCTGATCATGCCTGTTGCTGTGGCTTCACTCTCCAAGAACCATACATATCATTCTGGCCTCACCCTCCATTCTGGATCTCTGACATGCAAATCTCAGTGATCTCTAAGGTTCTATTCTCGGTACCCCCAAAGAAGCTATTTTCCCTGTCTGTAAGTTCAGGAAATAACATCCCTTTATCTATGGCCTCTTCCTTTAGTCTTTTTTTTCTTTAAGTCTACTTTCTTTTCATTATCATCCTTCAGCTAATGCCGCAGGGTAAGAGATAAAACAATTCTGCTCATTATCCAGATTGCTGTCATTCTTGTGGAAAATTTTAACATTTCTAAATCCTTTATCATTTGTCTTGCTCCACTACGTTTCACAAAAGAAAGAATTCTAATTTCGTAGTGTCTTCTGAAATTGAAAAGTATATAGCATTATTAAATATAAAAAAGATTAAGTTCAACATATGAGATAATTCAGAGTTAATGGATATTCCTAGAGTGATCTTCAAACTTGGTTTAAAACGTGGAGCACTTTTATTCATCTATTGCCTGTGCAACTAAGCAGTATGAAGAATATTTGCATAATCAAAATTAACTACATTCCCATAACACTCGACTCTGGTATGAGGAGGGAAAGAGGTCTTTATCATGGCAATATTCATTACATACTACCCTTGGAAACTAGAATATTATTGGAGAGCAACTACATGCTACAACATGATTCTATTTTTCCCAGATACCAAGAAGAGCAATTGCATATGTGTTCACTGTACCCAGCTCAAGGTACACGATTTCAAAATCAGTCAACTAGAAAAGGCAGACATCTGTTTATGTTTTCAGAATTGGAGGCAGAAATTATAATGGAATGATTAAATACATTGTTGAATATATAGTGTTTACTTTTAGATCATCATTCTCAGTTCAATTGGATCCAGTGTTTGGAAACTCTTCTCCTATTATATTTAGAATTGAGTGTGTAAGACAAAAATGTCTTCCAATGGACAGCTCTGGAGGGTAACCTAAAAACAAAAGCTGGAACTTGTAGGGAAGCAGGTTTCTCTTCAACGTAAGAAACAACTTTACTCCACTTTATAAAGCCATACTTTAGGATACGCCTAGTTATCAAAGACTGTGGCATGTGGCGTATGATTAGCCCAATACCTTCCTACACAGGAGTCCACGACCAAAGATTTCTACATTCTGTTTACACATTTGGATCTTAATAGTTTTGTGATGTAGGACTAATTGCTTCCTCCAATTTATTTAGCATTTTAGGCATTCCAAGTAACTTGGTTTCAATGGTTCTGCATACTCAAGATTTCAATAGGACTTGAGTTTTAAAAGTACATCATTTTTAGGAGCATTCTTACTGAAGGAAATTTGTTCTTTTTTCTCTTTTTTTTAATCACTCAGGAAAAAGTCTGTAATTGGTGCTGACATTTACAGTGAGCTGCTAATAGAGATTTTTTCCTTCTGTCTACCATAGGTGCACATTTGTTTTATAGTAAATAGAAACTGGAAGACCAGTACCTAAAATTTTCTCCTGAATTATTTCTAATTTTGCTGCAAATGTAGCTATATAGTTAAATGTAGTGATTCTAGTTAAAGATTATGTGATTTGAAAGAATATCTTTATACAGAATCTTAATTTAGATATGTTTATAAATAAATTATATTTGATGACACTATGATGCTTAGTCCAATTTAATATCTAAATAGGAAATTTAATCACAAGATGATACTATTGCTTATCAAAAGATATCTCTTCTAAATCATAGACTCATTCAAACTTGAAAATAACCTTAGAATCTAATACAGCTTCCAACCTGGTATAGAAAGTCCCTGTAAATTCTAAAACACTCTTGACAGATGACTTTTTTCAATTTCTAATTCAGTGTTTTCAGGGGTAAAGAGCTCACTACCTCCATTTTTTAACGATTCTGTTAGAAAGTACTTCCTAACATGGAAAGCAACTCTGTCTCCCTGTAATAACTTCCAGCCTTTGGTCTTAGGTGGTTGTCCCCACAAGTGTTTGAAAGAGTAGTATGTCTCTCATTCCTCTAAAATCAAGACCTCATTTTCCTTCTTATTCAAATGCTCAGCGCTTTAAAACCTGCCACAATAGGTGTTACATTCCTTGTCCTTGTACAGTTGCCTCAGAGAATCTAGCCTAGCTCTGCCTCCTTTTTGGTGGTTTGAGCCTGACCGGCATTGCAGAATCTCTATTTCACACACGAGTCTTGCCTCACTGTCCATTCCAGCGTATTTGATAACTCAGGCATCTTGTTCCCTTAACCAGCTCTCTAGCTTTTATAAATCCAGTTTGGGCTAGCGCCTTGCTGTGTCTCTCTCTTCGTACCCCCCCCCCCCCGTCAATATAATCGCAAACATTTTCTGGAAGAGGAATTTAAAGCCAGATTTTAATAAATTTTTCAATCATTTATCATTGAATATGGTTTTCAGGATTTTTAAAACACTTCTAAAAAAGACCCCAGAAACTATACAAAAAATAGAAATCAAAGCAGTCACCTTCTTGGTGGTTAATGAGAAGACAATCAATACAGACCAGCCTTATGGTAATAACAATCTAAATGTGGAGATTCGCGCTGTTAGTCCAGTTGGATAAAGCATGGTATTTTCATAAAACAAGGCCATTATTAAATAACTCTATGGGTCAGGTAGCTTTATTCATTTCATTAACTTTGACAGCATTCCCAACTAACTGTCTAACTAGCTCAACAAATTATGCTGTTGGCTCCAAGGGTAACAAGGTTGCTGGAATAATTAAGAGTACAGTTCTTTGAGTATCACGTTGTAGTGTAAATATTCCTTTACGTGTCTGTCTTCCTCATGTAATTGGAAGCTCTTAGGAATGGGGACATATCCTCATCATTTCTGAACCTAGCAATTAACACAGCGCCTGCATATAATAAATAAACTGATATTCTATTGAGTCAATGTGTGAAGCAAAATATATTTACTAGAGTTATATTGTTACTGAATGGGTTTGATTTAACTGTACATTTTGCAACTTATTTTCATGTACAAAGGAAATTATTTTGATGGATACTACAGTTTAACATTTTTAAATGCTACCACATTGTACCTTAGTTATCTATTTATGTATTTGTTAATTCTTTTTGTAATATTTGATATCTTTCTTATGTTAAAAGTCTCTGAGACAATTGGTTTAGGTACTTTATGCAACCTCAGTTTTTGCTATTATACGGAAAAGCTAATGATGAAGTGTTATTTACTTGAGAGTGAAATTGCATTATACAGTGCTCTGCCCACCTTTGGAGAACATGTATAGTTGATTGTATAGTTGCATAGTATATTTATAGTTGGTTCTTGGAAGTGAAATTATAGATTCAAAGTTATTTATCCACCTAATTCTTTAGTGCTTAGGGATAATTTGTTCTCAGTGAATTTTAATTATAATATGTAATTCTGTGTTTCCTTTCAAAGGCAATAATGGATAAGACAATGACTGCAAGTTTCATTAGTAGACATGCAACCCCCATTTCTCCTACAATAGCATAATAGCTTTAGTGACCTTTTATCCCTATAGTGCTCAAAGCGATTTGCATTGCATACACAAGTAATGTACTTCATTTCCCTATTAGTGGAATGTGGGCTTTTGCTAAATGCTATAAGAAATAAAATCAGCATTTTTGCGGGTCCATATTAACATGTAGTAAAACATTTCAATTCTATAAAATAATTGTTAATTTGTAAAAATGTATATCAGAAAAGAATACATATCCTGTCTGTATTCATTGTCATTAGAAATAAAAGAGATAGATAAAGGCGGATGCTAAGGTCTCATTTTCTTGCCTCCTTTCCTAATGCCCCAGGGGCTCTGATGAGTCTCAGAACTACTGAGAGTGTGATAGTGGAGGTGGGGGGATTGTCAGAAGGGGCTTCTATAGCTGTGATGACATGTCTTGCAATATAAACTTCAAAGTGGACACCCTGGTCTGAAAGAATAGAATACCAACTAGACTTCAGATGTGTCATAGGTGTTTGGGCCATCACTGAGCTAAGAAAGAACAGACAATATACCCATGAACCGCAAGTGACACAGCTGAAGTTAGCTGAATGTACAGGGCCAGAGAGTGGCCAGCCCTGCCTCACTGGACACGAGGCGTACAAGGACCAGCTAGCTGCTGGGGCATAAGCCTTCCTCCCTCATACACACAAATGCTCGTGGGCTGGAGCTAGGAAAGGAGTCCAAAGTCTGACAGACTCAGTGATACCAAGAAAAGACTTTTTAAATGTTTACATTGGACAGATGCTCTCAATTCCAGTTCCTGTAATTTTTCCTCTTTCTGGGCAGGCCTATTTTCTGTCATGTTTCTGCTTTCCTGTGTAACAAGCTGTGATTTACTCAATGACCTTGGCTCCCAAGTCCCTCTTCTAGACTACTGCCGAGGTTGAAACAGAGTTCCTCCTTGGAAAGCAACCCTTGGAAAGTCAACCGTCCCTATCCCACATGACTGCATAGGCCACTTACCCTGTCTGAATTTCCGAGGTGCTCTGGTCCTCACTTACTAATCCTTCATCCAAATTTATTGCTCCAGACTTTTTCCCTTATTACCTCCAATTCTCCATGTGCCTCCAGCCTTCTGCAGTTCTCTTTGCCCTCAAACACTAACTCATCCCCTTCTCTTTAATCCTCCTAGACAGAAGCCTTAACAAAGTTTATTCCAAACGTAAGGATATTGTTAGTATTGGCCTGCCACTAGTTTGTTGAGGCTGCCTTCCTCAGCTGGAAGTCTCCTTTCCCAGTCAAAATTTTAATCCTCACAGGCCCCCAGTGAAGCTTTCCTCTTAAGACATTTAACAGAATGGTTACCCACCTCAGTCTGACGCATTGGCATTTGAAGTTCTTTCCCTAAATTCTGAGTTTTCCTCTTTCCCCTCACTACAGGAGAAAAAAAGAAAGAAGCCCCTCGATGACAAAATTTAATCTCCAGGGGCCAGCCCCATGGCATAGTGATTCAGTCTGGCACACTCCACTTCGGTGGCTCGGGTTCACAGGTTTGGATCCCAGGCACAATCTTACACTACTCATTAGTCATTCTGTGGTGGCAACCCACATACAAAATAGAAGATTGGCACAGATGTTAGCTCAGGGCTAGTCTTCCTCAAAGTGAAAAAAACAAAAAGAGGAAGATTGGCAACAGACGTTAGCTCAGATTGAATCTTCCTCACCAAAAAAAAAAAAAAAATTAATCTCTATATTTACAGGAAATAAATTGCAAAGAGCATTGAAACTAGCAGTTTGTCCCTTTTCAATCATTAAGAGCTACTTAATATTGTGCAGGAGACGCCTGCATTTACAATGTTACAAAATATGTTTGGTCAAAAACTATTTGTAGCAATTTAGCCAGTATACAGAATTTAATTGAATTATATGTGTATTTTCTGGAGAAAATAATCCTTAAAAAGTAATCACTTTTCACCCGGACTATAAAGTTTCAAAATAATGTTTATAAAATGTTTTGAGGTTTTTGAAACTATGAAATATTGAATTTTTAGGCAATATGGCAATAGACTAATCTACCTAATGAATATTAATTAATTAAGACTGCAGGCTATATTTTTAAATACTTTTTATATAACCCATGTTTCCAGAATAAAGTTTCTTTGCACTTAATTACATTTTGCAATTTTAAAGACTTCCGTAAAGCTTAATGAGACTAAACCTAAGACAGCAAACTTAATAATATGCATGAAAAACTTAAGAAATTTTTTCGTGCTATCTTAAAATAGAATTTAGACATAAATAGTAAAGGAATCATCCTAGCATTTATAGCGTTAGATTCTACTGCACCTGGTAAATACGTTTGCGTTTCTTCCAGGTTCAGGTCTTATTCAACCTGGTTTTGCTCCAGTGGTAATTAATGAGTCCTCCATAGGAGTTTAATTACCCTTCCCTAACCCTGACCAAAATGAATGCTGTGAAATGAGTTTAAATTTTTTAATCAAGAAAAGCCTCTCCCTGTGGGCTTTTCAGATTTAAAAATCCAATTAGCCTTAATGTTTTCCTTTTAGAGATTAACCACCCTTTTATGTTGTGAAACCACCCTTTTATGTTGTTAATTGGAATTTAGACTATTTATAGCTCTTTTTTGAACAACCTTTTAGCAAATCAGTAAATTTTTGTTTCTTTCACAAGTAGCATTCATCTTGTATCTATTCCAAAAGGTGTAAAATATTACCACAGTATTCTTCTATTTAAATGCAATTCACATTTCTCTTATAAGCACAAACTAATATGCACTCTTGTTTCTAAGAATTTTTACAAAGAAAATTATTTAATAGTTTAAAATAAAGCATCTAAATTTCTTCCATTGATAGGTGAAATATTGAAGATCTAACTGATAACTTCTGTAAGGGGATATCTCCCAGGAATGTGCAGTGTCAGGCAGTGTATTTCAACCTTGCTTCAAAAAACAAACCATCTGGGATCTCTCTTAAAAATATCAAATACTAGACCTCATTCTTGGAGATTTTGATTTAGTAAGTTCTAGATTCAGGTCCTGCTAACTCATATTTTTAAAAATCCCTGCAAATAGATAATTCTTATCAGTGAGCAAGTCAGGGAATATGCTGGGGTGGAGGTTGGGAACTCAGCTCTGAAGTCAGACAGGCCCGGGTCTGAATTTCAGTTCCACCATAGAGAGTGGTTTATAAACTCTATAAGCTTGAGCAAGTTACTTAAACATTCTGTGCCCCAACTTCTTTATCGGCAAAATTGGGATAATAGTTGTACCTCCCACAAGATGTTGTAGTGAGAATAAAATGAAATAATCCACGTGACATCCTTGGCACAGTGCTTGGCGATGGGAAATGTTCAATAAATGTTTCTGTCTCCTTCCTTTCTTTTTTCTTCTTTGATTTCAGCAGAAGCCGTCTTCTCCTGACTCTCCAAAATGCTACCAGTCTTTCATTCTACAATTAGAGATAAAATTTCAGATCTCAAAAGTACCCAATTCTATCTTGGCAGGGGGAATTGATGGGAACAAGTTAAACTGCCTAATGCACAGTTTAGTTTTGACTTGGTCCTTAACATTGCCTCTTAGGCTCCACCATGAGTTTCTAATTTATTAATTTATTCATTCAACAACTATTTCTTGAGCTCCTAATGTATGTCATCACTACACTAGGCTTGAGGGTATAATAGCAAGAAAATCAGATGTGTTCCCTGTTCTCCTGGAACTCACTGAATATCCTGCTGCTTCTGTGAGTCTCCAGATTTGATGTGGCCTGATCTCTATTGCTAACACTTTCGATTTGGCCCCAGTTTTGTTTTCCACTCTTTCTTACTAAGGCCTTGAGCTCTCAAGTTCAACCACAGCTCCTGTAGCTGATGCCAGATTGAGAATGAAGCCCAGATCTCCTGCAAACCCGTGAGCAGTGGGGTCAGACCACCAGATCACAGAATCCTAGAGTGGTCATAAAATGGGTGAGAGCTCTTAGCCGTCTGCAAGGAATTTCAAACGTATTGAATATTTTATTTTCACAAACTCCAATGCAGAAGAATGGGTAAACCTTTGAATGAACACAATTCAAAATTTTTTTCTCAGTAATCTCCCACCCTGGTATATGTAACCAGCTTTGTACAATGTGTCGTATTGGCAAACTCTCATATATTACACATAGTACTACTGTGGTGTTTTTTCACCTGGTAAATTGAGTGAGATTACCATTTCTCATCTGTTTCCCAAACATACATCCTCACCAAAATAACACAGACTTGAGAAAATGTGCAGAGGTCAGCTTATTGATATCTGGAAATAGAAAATAAGGATGGTAAGTCATGAAAAATTCTACTTACGTATAATGATCTCTCTCATTAATAATTTAAGAGCCCTCCTTTATCCCGCAAATGTAATTAATGCAGCATCAGGGGAGTGAAAGAAAGCAGAGGCAAGTAGTATAAATTCCATGTGACTGGGAATATAAGGGACTCTGTACAGTGCAGAGTAAGGACCTCAGCAGAGAGGGGAGGGCTGAAGGATAGAAACCAATGACTCAACGAGAGGAGCTGCTGTAAACTGTCATTCTTGAGCCCTGCTCTGCTCAGCCAACATCTCTGGCCTTAAGTGGGCTACACTTACCTGTGGCCAGGAGTTGTGACAATCTATGTCTTTAAGGAAAAAAAAAAGACAGAAGGTGTTTTATGGGAAGTAAGAGCGATCCAGATTTACAGGTTCTGTTGAGTCCAAAGAAGAGACAGTCAAATTCAGTGGCCGGGGCCCAGACTTCCCTGTTATAAACTTCCTTTGAATCATAGTGATCTCTCTGAGCACGGGTAAGAAGCCGGCACAGGAAGACCCTGATGCTTAGTAAATGAAAATAGTTTCCTCTTGCACGTTCTACTTCGAGCACCTTAATTTCTTAAACTGGAGACTAGGAGCGGTCAACATTTCTATAGAATAAAAGTATCATAGTCCAAAGTGTTACTTGGGAAAAGCCAGCTGGCTACCCCAGACAGGTCCTCAAAGGATGGCAGGACCTTGTTGCCACCATGTCTATATCAGTTATTGCTACATAACAAACTACCTCAAATTGAATGGCTTAAAACAATCCTATTGCTCATGATTTTGTAGGTCATGAATTTGGGCAGAGCTCAGCAGGGACAGCTTGTCTTTGTTCCACATGGTGTTGGCTGGAGAGATCCAACTTGAGCTGCAGGCCTTACCCATCTGGTGCCTTGGTGCTGGCAGTCAGTTGGGGCACCTCAGTTCTTTTCCATGTGGCCTCTTTCCTCTAGGGCTTCACTGTCCAGTGTGGTAAGCACTATCCACATGTGACTATTGACATCAAAAATTATATTAATCAAAATTTTAAAAATTAAAAATTCCATTTCCCCATCACAAGTCACATTTCAAGTACTCAACAGTCACATATGGCTAGTGGTGCCACATTGGACAATGCAGAGTACTTCCACCATAGCATAAATTTCTGTTGGAAAACATTACTCTAGGGCCGTTCTTTCCCTGTGGCCTCTCTCCAGCAGGATGGCTTGGACTTCTTTCCAAGAAAGTGCCTGGTTTCTCTCTGACTGACAGCAGAGCTACAGGGCCTCAAGACCTGGCCTCAGAAGTCCCACACACCGCTTCTACATTCTGTTGGTCAAAGCAATTCACAAAACAGCATGGATTCAAGGGGTGGGAAATAGACTCCATAACAAATAGCAAAGACATATCATAAAGGATGCAGAAACAGAGAGGTATGATTCATTGGGTGCCATTTTTAACAAACTACCACCATACCAAACTCAATGATCAGTTCTCTTTAGGAAGTAGGTAGTCACATCAGAATCTGGCCTCTTTTTAGCCTTGTCTCTCTTCACTCTCTATCTTGCATTCTATGCTCTTTCCTTGTTTTGCAGCCATATTCCCTCAAACCTCTGCCTCTGTATCCTCTTTCTCCCTTACCATTGCAAGGTAAAATTACGTTGTAAGGTAAAAACTGCTTAAATTTCCTTGTTAAACTTTCTGATCACTCCCATGCTTATATGCTCAAATCCTTTGCCTCTCTTTTGCTTTGTCATACTTACTGTGCAAAATCAAAGCAGAAGTGATCTGATGAGAACTTCTAAAACTTCCCATTACTAACCAAATCTACCCACCTACCAGCATTTTTATCTATATATTCTTCCTTCTCCCTTTTCACAATAGATGAAATGTTCTTGTGTCCACTCCCACCTGTGAGTAGATCACATTCCCTCTCACTTCAGCAGTTCTTCCTGCGTTCTCCTTCAGCATCCATTGCCCCATCTTTATAGATCATTCCCATCAGCATACAAACATGTTGACTCCATGTACCTTCCAGAAACTACCTCATTTCTCTGCATGCATCCATCTCTTATCTTTCTTCTCTCAGGCTTTTATCAATCATTTTACCAAAACTGCTTTAGTCAAGACCACTAGTAGCCTCTTGATACTTCTCTTACCTGACCTATTAGCAGCTTTTTACCGAGTTCATCACTTCCTCCTCTTTGATATATTTTTCTCATGGGGCTTCCTGAACTTCACCCTCTTCTGGTTTTCGTTCTGTCTCACTCCATCTCAGTCTCCTATGCTTGTTCCTTCTCTCCTCCCTGAGCTCCTAACGTTAATGTCCCAAGGATCAGCTCTTAAGATCTTCTCCATCTACACTAACTCCCTAGGTGATCTCACTCAATGTCAAGGGCTTAAACACCATCCATTTGCTGATGGCTTCCAAGTGTATAGTTCTAATCCACACCTCTTCTGAAGTTCATATATCAAAATCCCTACATATTATCTCCTGTTTGCTGTCTAATAAACATCAAAAAAATTAAGATTTCCAAAGCTAAACTAATATACCCTCTTACAACCCAGACAGTCAGTAATGGCATCTCCATCCATCCAGTTCCTTGGGCCAAAGTTTTTGTACACATCTTCAACTTTTCTTGCTCATAACCTATGTCCAGTCCACCAAGAATTCCTGTAGGATCCCCCTTTGGAAAATAAGCAGAATCACCATTATCTCTGCCTCCACCTGGGCCACCATCATCTCTTATATGAGTTAGTGTAATAGCCTCTTGACTAGTGTCTGTCCTTCCACTTACACCCTTACAGTCTGTTCTCAACACAACAGCGAGCGATACCATTAAGATACATGTAGGTCAGATCATTTCACTCTTCTGCTCAAAACCCTCCAATGGCTCCAAATCTGTCTAAGAAAACCAAAGCCCATGCAGTGGACACATTCCCTCTTATCTCTCTGACCTCCTCTCCTACTATTCTCCCATTTACGCACTCAGAACAGGCAGTTCCTCCTAAGGGCTTTTACACTGGCTGCTTTCTTTGCTTGGAATGCTCTTCACCCAGCCATCTGCATGGCTAAATCCCTCCCCATCTTCAAAGCTCAGCTCAGATGTCACCTTCTCCATGGCACTTACCCTAATACTCTATTTAAACCTGCAACTATCCTCCTACCCATAAAACCCCCAACCCCTCACACTCTGCTCTTCCTTTATTTACCCCATGGCACTGCTCATCTTCCCACATTCTATATAGCAATGTTTTATGTCTCCCTCTGACAGCCTTTAAGTTCTGTTAAGGCAGGGATCTTTATTTTGTTTCTCTGATGTATCTCAAGTACCTAGTACCTGGTACATCATGGGCTCCTAATAAATATTTGTTGAATAAGTAGTAAAGTTTTAGAAACCTGCACATTTTATCTGTACTAATATCAGAACCAATGGAAAAATCAATTTAAAATAGCTCATGGAGCAGTTTGATAACCAACATTAGCTATTCCAGGTGATGAAATTATCTTCTGAAGGTAAATCACATGTTATTAAAGGCCAGATCCAGGCCAAATTGTCAAGAAAGGTTAATTACCCTTTTCCCCTATGCTAGACCACCCACCTTTTTAAAATTTTTCTTACCTATATCCCATTTCTTAAAAAATCTGCCACATAAACTAAGTCCTATTAGTCTATAATGGCTTGAAGTAGATAGTTCATCAGGAAAATGCCTACAACAAAAATTTTAATTTCCAAACTCATAGTTTTCTTAAACTGGTGTTTTCTGTCTTATACTTTGAGTTGCCCTGTATTTGAGAGATTTAAAAAATCAATTTTGCAATGTGAAATTAGTTTTGTTTGAAAAAGTCATTCCTCTTTCACTCTTAATTTCCTTCACTAGAAATTTGGTGTAGGGAGCCAGAGGGCTCTATCACATAGCTATTTAGCATCTTAGTGACTCAGTTTCTTTCTCTGATAAATGGGCATAACAGCAGTGTCTTCATCATAGGATAGTTGTGAGAATTCAGTATGTTAACATATATGGAACTGTTTGAATAGCGCCAGGCCCATAGTAGCACCATATAAAGGTTAGTTTTTATTATTGATCTTCTTTCTAATTTTGAAGTTTTATATATATATTTTCAAACATAATTCTATGACTTTTTAACTCAGGATGCATATTTAAAGATAAAGAAAATAGTATGAAGTAACACAATTTTTAAATAGTGGCTTGCTCAATGATCTAAGAAATAAATTTTATACTTAATAAGTCAATACATTTATATTATACCTAATGGATACTCTTCTTTCCTTATTTCATTCTAAGCTTTCTGAGGGCTTTCTGAGGACTACTCTAACTAAAACTACAGTGGTCTCAAGGTACCTAATAGAATGCAGTTCATTCTGTGGATGCTTAGCGAACATTTAATGGTAATATATCAGCATTCTTGATAAACAGTATTTACTATTTTCTTCTGGTATCATTTGGTAAAGTAAATTGCGTTTTTGAACATCATATCTTTTTAGCAGCTGAGGCTGCGTATACAAATGGTATTTTCAAGGTTGAATCCATTTAAAACCAAGGACTCATTTAGCCTTTCCTCTGAACGTTTTACCTCTAGAAGACTAAATGCATTCATTAAAGACAACATAGATTTGTAGCTCTGCTATTTCATAGCTTAATGGATTTTTGTTTGATTACTGTATTGATTTTTTTAAATACGCAAATATGTGTGGCCTACTTGCTGGAATGTGTTTTCTTAAATGGAATCAAATTCAGGGCACTCTTCTTTCTTTCTTTTTTTTTTTGTCCTGGCTCCTTTAACCATGTTAGAAATGCAAATCAAAGAAACGTCTTATACCTAGTCTCAGTCTTCACAGTCACATGATACTCCCAAGGCCAGCTTTACCCTGGATCTGACCTCTGACTTGATACAGTAAGTGACTTCATAGTCAGAGACCAGCAGGTGTTAAAAGAGGAAGTGCCACATAGAATATCATCTACAAGCAATATGGAATCTTTAGACATGATGTCCCTAAGGCTTTAGGAGAGAGATTGCACCTACTGGAAAGTCCAGCATGAGGAGGGGTAGGTCACCAGGAGTCCTGTTCACATGCACCTGTAGACTTTGGAACTGTCAAACAAGAGACACTAGATGTAATAATCTCAAAGAAGTGTTGGGCATTTGTTGGGTGGGGTAGAAAGAAGCAGCAATGGCTGGCCTAACCTCTGGGAGCTCCCTCACACTCTGACTGATTGTCGGAAGGTGTGGGATGGATTGGCACAGGATTCAAGTTTCCACTAACTAAGCTTAAAGGAAGCTTATCTAGAAAAGGGGGACTATAAAAAAAGTTAAAATATGAAGTTATCCTAGGGCCTGCCCCAGTGGCATGGTGGTAGAGTTTGCACACTCTGCTTTGGTAGCCAAGGGTTTGTATCCCAGACACAGACCTACACACTGCTCATCGAGCCATGCTGTGGTGGCATCTCACACAAAAAATAGAGGAAATATTGGCACAGATGTTAGCTCAGCAACAATCTTCCTCAAGCAAAAAGAGGAAGATTGGCAACAGATGCTAGCTCAGGGCCAATCTTCCTCACCAAAAAAAGAGACTTATCCTTTCAGTGAAAGGATCCTCTAGTGAAGAGAGGGTCTACTTCTGGCCCAGAAGGAGCAGTAACAAGTAGTGGGAGTAAGGCTGATAACAGTGATTATAGAAACGACAAGGCTGATATTAGCAACACTGGCAGCAAAATGGCCAGTCCTGCCTCCAAGATGGATATAGAAGCTACAAATTCCAATTAAAGCTCTGAGACACAAAGCATAATGATAGGTACTTTATGTACAT
Organism: Equus asinus; assembly: GCF_041296235.1. Taxonomy (NCBI): domain Eukaryota; kingdom Metazoa; phylum Chordata; class Mammalia; order Perissodactyla; family Equidae; genus Equus; species Equus asinus. Next base: position 56,868,759 of record NC_091809.1, read on the forward strand.
TTCTTATTAACCATCACAACCCTAATCACATAGATACCATAATGTCCATGCTATGAGTTAAGAAATGAGTAAACTGAGGCTTAGAGAGTTGTACACTTTGCCTGAAGACACATAACTAGTAAGATGAACTCAGGATAGTACCTGGAACTATTTTCTTGAAATCACACTGCCTCTCTATGAAAACTTCTATTAACCAAATTATTAAATTGACTAGAACACTCAATTCCAAGCAACTATAGTCAGTAGCACAGTTTTGAAACTTTATTTGGTCAATGTTTTCTATTTTATCACTTGAAGAAATTTAGCCTTCGTTCAACATTATTAGGTTATTATCCATGGGAATTATTATTGAAAAGTAAGCCCTTCCTTCATAAACTAGAAGGCCTCAAAGTTTGAGAGTTATTGAACTACATTATTGACCAATTCTGCAGATTAAGAGTCTCTCAGCTGGCTATAAATTAAAAATATGCTTGCTCTATAAAAATGAAAACAAACAGACAATATGATTTTACTGCTTTTTTTATTTCTCCTTTGCTTTTCTATTATTTAGGGAAGCACAATTGATTTTTATTTCCTCTTTCAAGTTACCTTAGTCAAGAAACAATGAGCCAGAGAATTCCTTTAAGGCTTTGTGATTTGTACAAATGATTGGAAAATCATTTTGGTAATTTAAAAATTGTGGGGATGCTTTCTAATCATATTGGACTGAAATGTAAAATATATTTGGAAGGAAAAACGCTAGTAATAGCTTAAAAGATTATTAAAATAACATAGGGTAATTTCTATCTTTAATAAAAGACATTCCACCTAAATTGAAAGCTACCACAAAGGCTGCATATGGAATACAGTGAATTAATCTCAAATATCTATGCTTATAATTGGAAAGAATGCTCATGAGGTAATGAAGATGTACATACATGGGCACACACAAATCAGTATTATAGATACATTTTTCAAGGAGAAATAATAATATCTTGCCTCCACAATACTTTCACCTATTTATCTTTGAACATTACAGCAAGTACATGAGGTAGATAGTCAAGGATCAGTGTCTACATCTCATAGAGGTGGATAAAGAGCTTCTGCAGTCACTGGATTACTCAAAGAAATGGAACAAGAAGCCTATTTTGGTTGTTTATTGCTGTGTAACAAAACACCCCAAAATTTAGTGGTGTGGAACCACTGTTGTAACTGCCCCCCACCCCTCCTTGTGGATCAGGAATTCCAGAAGGGTTTGGCCATGTGGTTTGTTTCTGACCCATGGAGCATCAGCTGGGGCAGATGGTGTGAGGATTCAACTTCCAAGGTGGTTTCCTCATCTACCTGTCTGCCGCCTCAGTGCTTCTTGGAGTCTTTCCAGCTCCACATCACTTTTTATCCTACAGGACCTCTCCGAGTGTGGATTTCTCACATGCTTGGTAGTATCAGGGTGATCACACTTCTTGTACGGTGCTGCCAATGCTAGTTAAGGACGATGTCTGGAGCTGGCATAGCATAGCTTCTACTGGTTTTCTTGTTGTTGTTGATGTTGTTGATGTTATTGGGGTTCTTTGTTTTCTGGTGTTTTTTTTTGTCAAGGTAGTCACAGGACCTGCCCAGACTCAAGAAGGAGGAGAAATAGATTCCTTCTCTTAATGGGGAGGAGCAGTAAGGTCACACTGCAGAAGAGAATGGGAGGTGGGAGATATTGATGTGGCCATCACTAGAAAATATAATCTTCCACAAACTCAGATCTCTTTTAATCTATCTCTGGTGATATCTCCAGCACACCTAACTACTCCAAAGGAGCAGAAAAAAGACAAAAAAGAATCAATAAATATATATGATTTTAAACTTGCATATTAATGGCTAACATATCCATCTGATTAAATTTCTAATTCAACCACATATTGTAGAGTATCTTGTATTGCTTTTCCAAACCAATCTAATTTAATTATGCTTTGAGAAATGGCCCAACCCCACTTTTTACACAGCCCCTACTATAGATCCTTGTGTTGCTGTGATCCTGACACCCAGTTGTCTAACCAGGTCCAGCCTACAACTCACCAGATCTCCAACTCTGCCTGCTGTTTCTCACTTAAACCCCTCCTCCTGTGATGTCCCTAGTTTTTTTCTTGTCTAGCCAACTCTACTGTCCTGTCTACTCTTCTCACCAAGTTTCAATGCTTGTCCAAGATGCTATAGCGTACCTTCCTGCCAAAGAGACCGGAACCCACTCATTAGAATCCAGCACAGCCTAAACACATGTAGACCTCTCACCTCTCCTTCTCCTCGAAGCAAAGAACGCAAAGAGACAAAAATGCCCACATGTATAAAATCCCAGATAAAGGGGGCAAAGCTTAGTTAGTGGTAAGAAAACAAATTGAAAATTACCTTGTTAAGACTCAGCAGTTGTAAATGAGATATTGGTAGGGAAAAGAACAATAGGAAGCAGGATGAGAGGCAGAGGTTCTTGAGGAAGAAGGTGACAAGATGGGGTCTTGGCTTCAAGATGAGACTCTTGACAGTAGTGAACAGGATGGTTTGGAGCAGGGAGATTATTTGGGCACTATTTCTTTCCAAAGGTGAAAGATGTTGAGAACCAGACCACAGAGGAGATGGAATCTAACAACACTGAAGAAGGACAATCAAAAAGATTAGATTTGGGAAAGAGGGAGAAATACAACCAGTCTCATATTAGAATGTTGAACTGGGCCCTTCCTTTGTTAGCTGTGAAACTCCCTGTGGATTAGTTCATGTTGAATCAAATGACCTTAGGTATTCTTGCTTCCCAGCAAATGTAGCGCTTCATGCTTTTGAAAAGTGCCTTGAAATAACAGTTATTACTTTAGTCAGTGATGCTGCAAAAGCATTTTGTTTTCTGAATAAAACAAAAATCATGTTTGGCTTTCCTTATGGCATAATTTAAAATAATGTCCAAAGTCCACATGCGTGAATGGAAACAAGCATAATCAAATGGCCAACATAGGGAAAGCCGGGTGATGTGCTTCTTAATAATTGTCCTCAGTAGGGCACCGCTGTCATTTTGGTGATTGACTACACAGTAATGCCTAGGTTTTTGCACTTGTGCATAATTTCTTCTTCTTTTCATCATTCTTGAAGTGCTGAGGTTGTCATTTGGTTTTTTGTTGTTTTGTTTTCCAAAATACCTCACTATAGTTCTGCTCATTTTCATTTGATGTTACTATTTTCAGGAAGGAAAGGAAATAGTGAATAATTTTGAGTTAAATGACAAGTGTAAACAGTGGATAAAAATCTTTTCATCTAAAGATCTGTTTATTGGGAAAGAACGGCTACCCTTACACATGGTAAGCTATGAAATCTTTAAAAATGTTTTCAGAACAGAGCAGAAGCAGACATCTCAGGACAAGCAGGGGCCCAAAGTGGGTGTGAAGCTGGCAGGAACCTGGCTGAGTAGATTTCAAAATAAATTTAGGACTTATACATTTATATGTCAATGATCTAGATCATGGAGTGTAAACTCTATGACAGCATGGATTTTTGTTTGTTTTGGTCACATAGTAGATCCTCAATAAATTGTTGAATGAATACATGTGGCAACTAAAATAGATAAACAACAGGTTGATGTAATCTTAGAATTCATTAAGAATAATTCATTAGAATAAGGAAAAGGATGGTTTGATTATTCTACTATGGGGAAATCCCATTTCATACCTCAAATATTGCATATCACATTTTACAAGAGAACAACAGAAGTGTTCTAGAGGAGCAAGGTGTGAAGAGACTTGAAATTCTATTATGAGGATTAAAGGAATTGGGAAAATTTAGGTAGAAATGGGGAAACTTAGGTTGAAAATTCTTAGTGGTGCTGGGAAGATGGGATTAAAACATTCAATGATTTGATCACCTGTGGAGAACCGTCCCCTCCTGTGATTCAGTGGCTCCCATATTATTATTTGGTACATCTGTTATCATTTTTCTATGGAGCTTTTCAAAAATGCACCATCACAACCACATTATTTTCATTTGGCAGAGTAACTGCAATACCTAGAATAGATTGTGAGAATTGTTAATTGTGTAAGTTGTGATAATACCATATTCCTTATCTTATAGAGATACATTTTGAAACATTTATAGATGAATGAAGAATAAAAGGTCAAACCAAAGTGTTCCAAGAAAAAGAATAAATTTATAACGACCTATGTAATGAATGGGATCATTTCTCAGGAATCAAAATTTGAAATTCTTTTCTTTCACCTCCCTTCAACCCCTCAGAGTTCCTCACCTGACCCACACAACAGGTATTTCTCTCCAATTCATTATAAAAAAAAACTTGCAGGAAGAATGATGATGCACCGTTTCTCAACATTTGGTTTCCTACTGTTTGTCTTAGAGGTGTTCCAAAACCAAGGGCTGTTTTTTAGTTCTTAAGGGTCCATTTCAAAGGCTTTAATTTTTCATATAGATAGGGGTTAACTCCAAGTAATCTACTGAGTGAGGGTTAATAAAGGGTTATTAAGGTTAACTGAGAGTTAATAAAATTTGATGCTCATAAACTAAAACTAGTACATCATGAGTTCTCATTTTTATTGTTATTTTGTACCTTTTCAATATGATTGGAATTCTTTTCTGCTCACTAGAAAGTAATGATTGTTGTAGGGGATGAGTGAAGGGTTGTTAACTGGAAGTTAAGTGGGCCAAATCAAAAGCATTTCAGAACAATTGCTCTTTGAGAGCTCATTTCCTTTATGTAGACGTGCAAGTTGCATTAGCTTCCTATTGCTGCTGTAACAAATAACACTAACTTGGTGGCTTAAAACAGCACAAATTTATTATCTTAAGAGTTCTGGAGGTCAGAATTCCAAAGTTGGAGTCACATGGTTAAAATTCATTTCCTTGCCTTTTCCACCTTCTAGAGGCTGCCCACATTCCTTGGCTTATGGTTCCCTTACTGCCTCTTCAAAGCCAGCAAAGTCTGGTCAAGTCTTCTCAGACTGCATCATTCTGACACTCTCCTCTGCCCTCTTTTACTTATAAGGACCTTTGTAATTAAATTGGGGCAACCAAGATAATCCAGAATAATTTCCTCATCTCAAGATCCTTGATCACACAGAGAAAGTCCATTCTGCCATGGAAGGTAAGATATTCACATGTTCCAAGAATTAGGATGTGGATATCTTTCAGGGAACATTATTCTGCCTACTACAGAAGTATAGTTAGCCAGCACATTACCAGTACCTAAGAGTGATTTCTGATGCCAGAACTACCATTATAGGCTGGTGGAGATAAGCTCCAGAAATCCTGAAATGGAATAGAAGTTAATTTTGCATAGTCGACAATTTTATGAAAAGAACTAGAAATTATGGAAGTGGTGCTATTATTTTTACAGCTCAGACACAACTGGCATTCTATGTATTTTTGCTGGTCAACCCAGAAACTTAACTACCATTTATTTAGCACATTGCTTCTGTAGAATAAATGTACCTTGACTTTCCAACAACCACTTCCTAAATGAACCTATAAATACCAGTCACTTCTAATGTAGACTGTACTTTGAGAAAAGTGCCCCATTAGGCCACTGCTGCCTGTTTAAATATTACTTTGAATTTGCTGTTTTAGTCATCCAGTAGAGTCTCAGAAAGACTAAAATACAGGACATTGTTTGAGGGAAGCTCATTCATTCAATTAACATTTACTGTGTTCTACTATGAGCCAGGCAGTGTGCTAGGAAATGCATTTTCAACGGTGAAAGAAATCATGGTGCCTGTCCTCCCTAGCTTTAGTCCAGTGGAAATAATTATGGGAAGAGGAAGAAAAAGGTACAAACCAAGATCACTAGGACGTTGTGGGATACAGAGATCCTTGACGCGTTACTATAATGAGGATGTTTTGCCAGCAAGGGAGGAGGCTGTTGAAAGGAAAAGGAAGAAACTTGAAGGGGCTGAAATAAATTATTGCCTGCTTTAATGATTTTGTTGGGGGTTCAGTTGTCTGGCAGGCATGTGCCTTCAAGCGCTACTGCTTAAAAAGAAAAAGTTTTCCATCTCAATGTGGCAGAATTCCCTATTTTCAGCTCAGAAAAAAATGGTTTGAAATAGCATGAAATGACAATATAGACATGTCTTAAACTCCATGCTCCAATTTCCCTGACTGCAAATAGGAAGAATACTTATTTGAACAGAAATGAGCGTTTCTATTTCCCTTATAGTCTTTTCATGGACTCTGTGGCTTTCTTATCAAATAATGGACAGTGAAACAAATTGCTTTCATCTCTTGGAGGGCTTTTGTCTTTCTTAAATGATTTTGAACTTTTTTCTCCCTTTTTGTGCATTCATATAGATGAGCATATTTTAAAAAAACTGACCAGAATGGAACAGTAAACATATTTGGTAAAGCAACTGATTGTTACTATAGCAACAATGAATGTGTTTGACGTTTAGTCTTTCCATTATTTTCCGTTGCTATAGTAATGAAACACTGGATTCTGACACCAATTCCAAATTCTATTAAAATAAAGCCCCTTTCACTCCCCGCAAGAAGGAGGAAGGGGCAGTATTATTAATGCACAAGATGTATGAGAACGTTTTCTAGTACTAGAACACAGATGACATGAGACAGGCCTTGCTGCACTTTAATCAAATTGCAAAACATGATTAAAAAGTAGAAAAATATAGAGGAAAAAACTCAGGAAGTAGAAGTAAAACATTTTTTTGTTATTAAAAATCAGCCTTTTAATTTAAACATATAAAAATAGCTTTAATTTGTGAGATGTTGAAATTTAACATGAAATAATAATGGATAAAGGAGAATATTTTTTGTCTTTTTAGGAGAAATAAATTGTAGAATAATGGAAATTAGGGTCCACAAAAATTAGTAAAGAAATTCCTTGGAATTCTTGAGGGGCTTTCTTTGTTTAAGAAAATGTTATATGATCTATTCATCCACTTTTAACCTTATGATTAGGAACTGAAATACTATTACATTATTATTAAATTACCATATGCAATAGGATAGAAACATACTTCAGCTACCCCTTTTTGATTAATGGAGAAAAAAATAGGGAAAGATTCAGAAGGCAAAATAGAGGACAGAGTAGTGGGAATGCAGTATAGAAGGGATATTACAAAGGAAAGTTAGAAAAAACATAATTGAGCCAGGGGTGGTAGAAGAAGAAAGAACCAAAGTATGAAAAGGTAGACAGAGGGATCTGAAAGGACAGAGAGCCAGAAATTCAGAGAGGGATGTTTTATATGACTATACCTGATGCTACAGGGGTTATTGAAATATATCAACTTATTTGGGCTATCAACAGCTATATAAGTTGCCACTGACTTCTGAAAGTTTATTCAACTCTACAGTAATTTAGAAAACTGTTTATTGTTCAAAGAGAAGGTATTCATAATGGTTGGGTGAAACATGGGGCTGGAATCAGAGGGTGTTCTCTTAGTTCCACCACTTCCTTGTCATGTGATTTTGAGGAAGCCTCCTAACTTTTCTGAGCCTCAGTTTCCTTTTTCATAAAATGGTGATATGTCCTCAGTTTCCGTAACTGCAAACCCTTTAAAGAGGTAATGTTTCCAAAGTACTTAATAGTGTCTAGCGCTTAGTAAGCATCCAGCAAGTGTATTATTGGTTATATTTTCTAGCTAAGAATTATGAGAATGGGAGGGATTTGGAAAGGACACAACACTGGTCTACTTTGTCTTATACTTTTTTTCTTTGTTTCTTGAGCGATGACATTTTTGAGAAGTCAAATAATTTGATATAGAAGACCACGCTATTTGAAGTGGCAGAACATGACTGAAGTAGGACGTGATACAGTGGAGAGAACACAGCACAGGAGCGGGCAGACTCACGACGTGGTCTCCAGTTGACTGCCAATTTGTGACTAGACGAGCCATAGATCACTCTGGACCTGCTTTCTCTTTTGTAAAATGGAGATAAGAAAGATAACATCCTGAGAACAGAAATGAAAGAATACAGATTATAATGTATGATGATTAATAAAAAAACTCTTTTTATGAATAGAAATTCTTTTGAAAACTGATTAATCACCAGGAGCCCCCATATCCATCTTGGTAACTATGGCTTAAACCTGTACTCTCATATCTTAGATTTGCATACATAAAAGGTGTAATGTGTTAAACGGTATAAAGACAGTGTTTGTGTGTTGGCAACTTGGGGATAGGGTAAAATTTGAGGTATACTCTATTTCTGGGTCTTGTGAAATGTGTTTCTCCCTACTTTTTATGTCCCTCTGCCTTTTCTGTTGCTTTTATAGTTGATCAACCCAAAAAGTCTTGCCAGGAATCACAGCTGCTGTCTTTAAAAAATTTACATGAGTGGAGTAACCAAAGGCAAGTCTTCTAGGCCAACTCGGGATCCCATTTACATCTGTGTTATTGTTATTGTATATTGATCACAGCCACTATTACTCCTAACAGAAAAAAAAATGTGAGCAGGAAAAAACATTAAGAACAAATTTGCCTATAGACAGTACAGACAGTGGTGTTTAGGAGAAGGTATTCCATGGAAATTGGTGAAGAACAGAAATGAAAGCAATGGACACTGTGGTGTAGAGAAGCTTTCAATCAGCTGCTAACCAATGATAGATTCATTGACTAAGGCAACTGTTCAAAGGAATTATATGACCATTCTCCATTCCACATCCCCAAATCTAAATTTGTTTGGGAATAAACAGTAAATGCAAGGTCTGTGCTAGGGGTTGGGGGATGAAAGAAAAGTGCCATGATCCCTGCCTCTGAGGAGCTTACAACACAGTCCAACAAATGTTAGGAAAAAGAGGGTGTTTTTTGGGGGGAGTTTGACTGTCCCCCTACTCCACTAAAATCTTTTCAAATATTTTGGCCACCTTTAATTAATTAATTTTTTTTTTTTTTTGAGGAAGGTTAGCCCTGAGCTAACATCTGCTGCCAATCCTCCTCTTTTTGCTGAGGAAGACTGGCCCTGAGCTAACATCCGTGCCCATCTTCCTCCACTTTATATGTGGGACACCTGCCACAGGATGGCTTGCCAAGCAGTGCCATGTCCACATCCGAGATCCAAACTGGTGAACCCCAGGCCACCAAAGCGGAATGTTCGAACTTACCCGCTGCGCCACCGGGCCGGCCACCTTTAAAACAATCTCCTTGCAGGTAGCAATCACATCCAATTGAGTGATTGTACAGTGTGGAATTTAAGTGAACAGATTGGATTTAAACTCCATTTCTGACACTTACTAACTGTGCAATCTTGGAAAGATACTTAACATCATTTTGCCTCAGTTTCCTTATCTAAAGAATGTGAAGAATACTAGTAGACTTCCCATAGAGGGTTCTTATAATAAATAGATTAATGCATACGAAGCCCTTCAATCAGGGCTTGGCACAGAATAGCGTTCAATACTTATTTATTTTATTTTATTTTTTTATTAAGGTTATAAAAGTTAACATCCTTGTGAAATTACAGTTGTACATTATTATTAGTCATGTTGTAGGTACACCACTTCACCCCTAGTGCCCTCCCCCCACCCCCCTTTCCCCTGGCAACCACCGACCAGTTCTCTTTGTCCATATGTTAACTACCACCTATGAGTGGAGTCATACAGAGTTCGTCTTTCTCTGTCTGGCTTATTTCACTCAACATAATACTCTCAAGGTCTATCCATGTTGTTGTGAATGGGACGACTTTGTCCCTTTTTATGGCTGAGTAGTATTCCATTGTATATATATACCACAACTTCTTTATCCAGTCATCAGTTGCTGGGCACTTAGGTTGGTTCCATGACTTAGCTATTGTGAATAATGCTGCAATGAAGATAGGGGTGCATGGAACTTCTGGAATTGCTGATTTCAGGTTCCTAGGATAGATACCCAGTAGTGGGATGGCTGGGTCATAAGGTATTTCTATTCTTAACTTTTTGAGGAATCTCCATACTGTTTTCCTTAGTGGCTGCACCAGTTTGCATTCCCACCAACAGTGTATGAGGGTTCCCTTTTCTCCACAGCCTCTCCAACATTTGTCACTCCTGGTTTTGGATATTTTTGCCATTCTAACAGGTGTGCGGTGACATCTTAGTGTAGTTTTGATTTGCATTTCCCTGATGATTAGTGATGATGAGCATCTTTTCATGTGTCTATTGGCCATCTGTATACCTTCTTTGGAGAAATGTCTGTTCATGTCCCCTGCCCATTTTATAATTGGGTTATTTGATTTTTTATTGTTGAGTTGTGTGAGTTCTTTGTATATTATGGAGATTAATCCTTTGTCAGATAAATAACTTGTGAATATTTTTTCCCAATTACTGGGCTGTTTTTTGGTTTCTAATCCTGTTTTCCCTTGCCTTGAAGAAGCTCTTTAGCCTGATGAAGTCCCATTTGTTTATTCTTTCTATTGTTTCCCTCATGAGAGGGGTTATGGTGTCTGAAAAGATTCTTTTGAAGCTGATGTCAAAGAGTGTGCTGCCGATATTCTCTTCTAGAAGACTTATTGTTTCAGGCCTAATCTTTAGGTCTTTGATCCATTTTGAGTTTATTTTAGTAAATGGTGAAAAAGACTGGTTGATTTTCATTCTTTTACATGTGGCTGTCCAGTTTTCCCAGCACCATTTGTTGAAGAGACTTTCTTTCCTCCATTGTAGGCCCTCAGCTCCTTTGTCAAAGATTAGCTGTCCATAGATGTGTGGTTTTATTTCTGGGCTTTCAATTCTGTTCCATTGATCTCAGCACCTGTTTTTGTACCAGTACCATGCTGTTTTGATTACTGTAGCTTTGTAGTATGTTTTGAAGTCAGGGATTGTGATGCCTCCAGCTTTGTTCTTCTTTCTCAGGATTGCTTTAGCAATTTGCGTTCTTTTGTTGCCCCATATGAATTTTTGGATTCTTTGTTCAATTTCTGTAAAGAATGACATTGGAATTCTGATTGGGATAGCGTTGAATCTGTGGATTGCTTTAGGTAGTATGGACATTTTAACTATGTTTATTCCTCCAATCCATGTGCATGGAATGTCTTTCCATCTCTTTATGCTGTCGTCGATTTCTTTCAAGAAGGTCTTGTAGTTTTCGTTGTATAGATCTTTCACTTCCTTGGTTAAATTTATCCCAAGGTATTTTACTCTTTTCATGGTGATTGTGAATGGGATTGAGTTCTTGAGATCTTTTTCTGTTAGTTCATTGTTAGCATATAGAAATGCTACTGATTTATGTATGTTGATTTTATACCCTGCAACTTTGCTATAGTTGTTGATTGTTTCTAATAGTTTTTCTATGGATTCTTTGGGGTTTTCTATATATAAGATCATGTCTGCAAACAGCAAGAGTTTTACTTCTTCGTTGCCTATTTGGATTCCTTTTATTTCTTTTTCCTGCCGAATTGCTCTGGCCAACACCTCCAGTACTATGTTGAATAAGAGTGGTGAAAGTGGGCACCCTTGTCTTGTTCCTGTTCTGAGAGGGATGGGTTTCAGTTTTTGTCCATTGAGTATGATGTTGGCTGTGGGTTTGTCATATATGGCCTTTATTATGTTGAGGTACTTTCCTTCTATACCTATTTTATTGAGGGTTTTTATCATAAATGGATGTTGGATCTTGTTGAATGCTTTCTCTGCATCTATTGAGATGATCATGTGGTTTTTGGTTTCTAATTTTGTTAATGTAGTGAATCACGTTGATTGACTTGCGGATGTTGAACCATCCCTGTGTCCCTGGTATCAATCCCACTCGATCATGGTGTATAATCTTTTTGATGTATTGCTGTATTCAGTTTGCCAAAATTTTGTTGAGGATATTTGCATCCATGTTCATCAGTGATATGGGCCTGTAGTTTTCCTTCTTTGTGTTGTCCTTGTCAGGTTTGGGGATCAGGGTGATGTTGGCTTCATAGAATGTATTAGGGAGCGCTCCATCTTCCTCTGTTTTCTGGAACAGTTTGAGAAGGATAGGTATTAAATCTTCTTTGAATGTTTGGTAGAATTCTCCAGAGAAGCCGTGTGGTCCTGGACTCTTATTTTTGGGGAGGTTTTCGATTACTATTTCTATTTCTTTACTTGTGATTGGTCTATTCAGATTCTCTATTTCTTCCTGATTCAGTTTGGGTAGGTTGTATGAGTCTAGGAATTTATCCATTTCTTCTAGGTTGTTCAATTTGTTGGCATATAGTTTTTCATAGTATTCTCTTATGATCCTTTGTATTTCTTTGGTATTTGTTGTGATTTCTCCTCTCTCGTTTCTAATTTTATTTATTTGAGACTTCTCTCTTTTTTTTTAGTGCGTCTGGCTAAGGGTTTGTCAATTTTGTTAATTTTTGCGAAGAACCAACTCTTTGTTTCATTGATCCTTTCTACTGTCTTTTTTGATTCAATATCATTTATTTCTGCTCTAATTCTTATTATTTCCCTCCTTCTACTGACTTTGGGCTTTGTTTGTTCTTCTTTTTCTAATTCCGTTAGGTGTCGTTTGAGGTTGTTTATGTAAGATTTTTCTTGCTTATTGAGGTGAGCCTGTATTGCAATGAATTTCCCTCTTAGGACTGCCTTGCTGCGTCTCAAATAATTTGGCATGGTGTGTTTTCATTTTCATTTGTCTCCCGATAATATTTGATTTCTTCTTTGATTTCTTCAATAATCCATTGTTTGTTCAGTAGCATGTTGTTTAGTCTCCACATTTTTGGCCCTTTCCCAGCTTTATTCTTGTAGTTGATTTCTAGTTTCATAGCATTGTGATCAGAAAAGATGCTTGATATTATTTCAACCCTCTTGAACTTATTGATGCTTGCTTTGTTTCCCAAGATATGGTCTATCCTTGAGAATGTTCCATGTGTGCTTGAGAAGAATGTGTAACCTGCTGCTTTTGGATGAAGTGTCCTATATATATCTATTAGGTCCATCTGATCTAATTTTTCATTTAATTCTATAATTTCCTTGTTGATTTGCTGTCTGGATGATCTGTCCATTGGTGTTAATGGGGTGTTGAGGTCCCCTAGTATTATTGTATTGCTGTTGATGTCTCCTTTTAGTTTTGTTAATAGTTTCTTTACGAATTTTGGTGCTCCTGTGTTAGGTGCGTATATATTTATAACTGTTATGTCATCTTGGTGGAGCGTCCCTTTTATCATTATATACTGCCCCTCTTTTTCTTTCTTTATCTGTTTTGCTTTGAAGTCTACTTTGTCTGATATAAGTATGGCAACACCTGCCTCTTTTGTTCATTATTGGCTTGGAGTACTGTCTTCCATCCCTTCACTGTGAGTCTGTGTTTGTTTTGGGGGCTGAGGTGTGTTTCCTGGAGGCAGCATATTGTTGGATCTTGTTCTTTGATCCATCCTCCACTCTGTGCCTTTTGATTGGAGAGTTCAATCCATTCACGTTTAGTGTGATTATTGAAATGTGGGGGCCTAGTGTTGCCATTTTATCACTTGTTTTCCAGTTCTTTTGCATTTTGTCCTGATGGAGAGCTGTTACTTTGTGTTATTGTCATTCTGCTTATTTACTTTGTTCTGGATTTTGTAACCCCTTTCCTTTTTTTGATCTTTCAGGAATGAGTTTCTTCCTGAGCAATTCTTGAAGAGGAGGTTTTGTGGTGATGAACTCCCTTAACTTTTGTTTATCTGAGAAAGTTTTGATTTCTCCATCATATTTGAAGTATATTTTTTCTGGGTAGCGTATTCTTAGCTGCAGGTTTTTGTCCTTCAGAGTTTTGAATATTTCATTCCACTCTCTTCTAGCCTGTAAGGTCTCTCCTGAGAAATCTGCTGATAGCTATATGGGGTTTCCTTTGTAAATTATTTTCTTCTGCCTGGCTTCCCTTAGTATTTTCTCTTTGTCATTGACTTTTGCTAGTTTCACTATTATATGTCTTGGCGTTGGTCTTCTTGCGTTAATAAAGTTTGGAGATTTATTGGCTTCTGTGATGTGAAGTTCCATCTCTCTTCCCAAGTTGGGAAAGTTCTCAGCCATTATTTCTTTGAACAGGCCTTCTGCCCCCTTCTCCTTCTCTTCTCCCTCTGGTATACCTATAATCCTTATGTTGCATCTCCTAATTGAGTTGGATAATTCTTGGAGAGTTTCTTCATTTCTTTTTAGTCTTAATTCTCTCTCCTCCTCTGCCTGCAGCATTTCTATATTCCTATCCTCCAAATTGCTAATTCTGTCCTCCATATTATCGACCCTACTGTTCAGAGAGTCCAGATTTTTCTTAATCTCCTCCATTGTGTTCTTCATCTCCAGTATTTCTAATTGGTTCCTCTTTATAGTATCAAGCTCTTTTGTGACATAGCTCCTGAACTCATTGAGTTGTCTATCTGAATTCTCTTTTAGGTAGTTGAGTTTTTTCATAATGGCAGTTTTGAAATCATCGTCATTTAGGTTATAGATTTCATTGTCTTTGGGATTGTTTTCTGGGTGCTTATCATTTTCCTTCTGTTCTGGAGATTTAATATATTTTTTCATACTGCTTGATGGCGTGGATTTGTGCCTCCTCATACAGATAGAGTTTACTCGCTGCTTCCACTTGTTGTGTCTGGTGTGTGTGGGTGGGCAGCTGTTTAGACTGCCCCAACCAGGAAGCCTGTCAGCTGTTACTGACTGGGCCTGGACCCCTCCTCGTAGTCACAGTGGTCCTGTGGGGTCCCTCGTTGGTTGTGGGGGTAATCACAAGGGGGCCTCAGGCTGCTGGTGACTACTGCTGCAGCCCATGTAGAGGCGCTCCCTCCTTCTGGTCTGCAGCAGTGTTGTGGGCTTCAGCCACAACAGGAGCATCAGCCGGGAGCAGGATCACCTATAATCTTTGATTTGTCTCTAACAGAGCCCACCAGATCACACTAGTCCACTATAGGTCCCAGCAGAGCTATGGGTATCTTCTGCAGTCTGTTGTTAGCTCACCTGTGCTGCTTTTGCCCCAGGGCCTTCCCGCCTTGTGATTGCCAGTTGGGACCTCTCCAGTACTGCTGTGCAGAGGCTTTCGCTGAGGCTGCTGCAAAAACCTGGAGATGCCTCCTGGGCTACGTAGCCATTTCACCGGAGCTCTACTCTGCCCCACTTCACTCTCACGGGATCTCTGGGAGCCCCTTGCGTCGTCTGAGATACGGCCAGAGTCCGGGGGCCTGGCAGCAGCTTGTAAGCTCTGTCCTTGTGGGGAATTCTGCTCTAGGGAGCTTCCTGGTGTTCCGAATGCTGGGCAGGGCCTCCCTGCCAATGGTGAGCAGAGGCCCTCCCTGCTGGGGGGGTGCGGGACCCTGGAGCGACCCCCCGGTATGCAGAGCCGGGTGTTGGAGCTCCACCCAGTCCCCAAGCGTGTCCACGGGAAGTCCGGGCACCCCCTGCACCGACCCGTGTGCAGGAGACCATGAGCCCAGTGGTAGCTTGTGGTCTGGAGCCGCCCCGGGGATCTGCCCACTGGGAGCTTCCCTTTGTCCTGGATTGTGGGCATCACCTCCCTGCTAATGGCGTGCAGAGGCTTTCCCTGCTGGGGAGATGCGGGACCCCAGAGCCTTCCCTTGCGCCACAGAGCCAGGTGCTGGAGCTCCAACCATGTCCCCAAGCACATCTACAGGAAGTCTGGGCACCTCCTGCACCGAGCCATGTCCCGGAGACCGTGAGCCCAGTGGCAGCTCGCGGTCTGGTGCCACCCCAGGGGATCCATCCACTGGGAGCTTCCCTTTGTCCTGGATTCTGGGCGTGGACTCCCTGCTAATGGCAAGCAGAGGCTTTCCCTGCCGGGGAGATGTGGGGCCCCAGAGCCTTCGCCTGCGCTGCAGAGCCAGGTGCTGGAGCTCCAACCGTGTCCCTAAGCACGTCTCCGGGAAGTCCAAGTGCCCCCTGCACCGAGCTGTGCGCTGGAGACCGTGAGCTCAGTGGCAGCTTGTGGTCTGGTGCCGGGCCAGGCCCACCAGGAGCTTCTCTTTGTTCTGGTTTCTGGGAAGGGCCTCCCTGCTAATGGCGAGCGGAGGCCTTCCCTGCCGGTGGGTGCGGGACGCTGGGGATTTCCCCCTGGGCTTAGGTGTGATCGTGGGGGGCTTGTGTAGGGGTGTTGTCACCTGTTTCCACCATCGCTCCGCTGGTGAGTGCACACTCCTGCCCTTGGTGTGTGGCGATGCTATGGGGGAGTCCGCTGGAAGAGAGCCTCCTGCAGGAACTAGGCAGTCCGGGGGTCGGGGGTCGGAGAGCTTTCACCTATTTCCACCTCCTCCTGGGGGGAAGTCCGTCCGCCTTCCGATGTGTAGTAGCATGAGACTTTTAGGCATCTTGAGATGCTATCTGGATATCCTTTGTTAATCAGTGAATGTCCAATTAGTTGTAGATTCGACGGGGGAGAGACAAAGAAGACCCATTCAATATTTATTTTTAAGGGAGTTGAGGAAAGACAACTGGCCAGTGAATGAAAGGCCCTAACTGCAAAAATCTGCACCGTTCTTATAAAAGGAACTCAAGAATGCACATGCATAAGCACAACCAAGAAGTTACAAAAATCACCATAATTTCTCAAACTGAGAAAACAGTATGATTAATCTTTACCACTAAAATGAAATTGATGCATGTTCTTCTGTTGATACATCATGTGAAAAAGGCTAGATCAATTTTCACTAAATATTCAGGATTTATTTGGGATGGGGTGACTTAAAATATAGGCTATTTTGCATAAATAAAACTCATCCTGCAGAGGACTCAAAGAAACAGGCACTAAAAGTGTTATTCAACAAGAGGCCTTTTTGACTGCCAAACAGGAGAGAGAAACCAAAAGTGTATACATATCAAAAGTGATTTTTAAAAATGAGTTCCAAATAGAAATTCACCAGGGCACACGTTCCAAACTGCAGGAATTAATTTGCAACTAAGCTGTTTCTTCCATGGGCAACCTCACAAACATGTGCACTGGAATAGACGATGACTTTTTGAAAAAGTATTGTTAATGATCTTCCTAATAACCGTTGGCTCATACTATTTCATAGGCTATTTTAGTAGAAACCAAACCTCCCACTACAAACAAAAATCGCAACCTAACCATAGTTGATGCTGGTTGGAATGCCAGGACCCATTTGAGTTCTCAAAATTTGGTACCAGACTGATCTTGAAACTAAAATTTGCCATCCCCACCTCTTGCTATAATCATTACCATTTTTAAATAGCTCATATTCTAGCATTCCCTATTTTCCCCAGTTATAAGGGAAACAAGGAAATAATTGCAACAATTATTTCCTTTATTAACAACTAAAGTAAAATAATCGCAACAATTTCTATAGGAACCATACTGGCTCTTTCCATTCAATATAAATTTTTTAGAATCAAGAAACTTGCTGGTGAAAACTTTTCCATGTCATTTTACAAACCATTATAATTTACCTGATGGATGGTGAAAATTGTAAGCAAATTGATGGAACACCACAGAGGACAAAAGAGGGTGAGTTTTATCTTGTCAGTGTTCAGTTCAATTCATCAAATATATTTTTGCCAGGCTAAGTACCAGGTAATGCGCTAGATGCTGGAGATAAAAAGGTAAAAGGGAACAGCAATACACTATGATATCTAAATAGGATATGTACAAGGATTTTTTTCATGTGAAAAAAAGAGCTGATCTTTTCTAAAATTGTCAGAGAAGATCAGGTTTTAAAGAAGAATAAGAGTACGTCATAAGGACAAGACACAGAGGAAACAGCACGTGCAAAGGCAAAAATGGAGATTGAAAACAGCATGCTACAGTGAACTGTAAGTGTTGGTATATAATACAGGTTATAATGTGTTCACTGGCTTATTTTTTCTTAGCTAAACTGCGTTGGAGGAAAGACAGGAAAAGTGATTTTTTTCTTTCCCTTTGGTTAAATAATAAGCAATGAAATAGAAATATTTTAGTTAACTATTATATTCTCATACTGAGACTTTTAATAAGTTATGGCCAGGCACAGTCTAAAACAGCACTGTCTAAGAGAAATATAATGCAAACCCCATGTATAAGTTTAAATTTCCTATCAGTCTCATTTTAAAAAGTAAAAAAACAGAGATAGAATTAATTTTAAGAATATATTTTCCTTAACTCAATTACGCAAAATGTTATAATTTCAATTTATAATCAATATAAAATTATCAATGAAATATTTTACATTTTTATGCTAAATCTTTGAAATCCTGTGTATATTTTACACTTACAGCACATCTCAAATCAGATGCTAATTTTTTATAAAAAATATTCAATCTGCATTTAGAGTTCAAAAAACTTATAGTTGAAAAAGTAGATTCACATAACTCGAGTTTTGCAAACATACTTAGAAGTGATCCAGTCTGAATTGATTATCAGTTTTTAAATTAAAATTAATTAAAATTAAATACAGTTAAAATTCAGTTATTTGGCTGTACTAGTGACATTTCAAGGGTTAATGCGGCTAGTGGTTACTGCAGTTGTACAGCTCAGTTCTAGAATAAGTATGTAAGGACCTTTGGGTCAAATCTCTAGCCTGCAAATAATATTAACAAAAATCAAATCAGTAAACAGATGATCAGATTGCTAATGGGGTGCTAATATTAGGCATTTCAGATTACTTTCAATCTCTCCCTTGTGGGTCTACATCCACTCGGATGAGATAAAGCTGAGAAAAAATATTGAGGATATCTGGAAAACGTCTTGCAATTAGCAAGGAGACTAAGGTTAATTGGAGAAAGCATAATAAGTTCATGATATGAAAGCAGAAGTTTCTTAAATACTCACTTACTCATTCTAAGCCTTATTCCTGTTACTAAAAGAAATAAATAGGTTCAAATGGTGGACAGACCCTGAAAGGGGACAGAGGGAAATTGTCTGGTCATAATGAGGATGGATAGTTCTCCTACCTTCTCAGCTCACTCACCCAAAAAACACCCACCACAAATAAAAGCCAAAATTATAAAACACAAGTATTCATATTTTTCCAAAAACAACAAAAGTTTTTTTGTTCTACCTAGGCAAAAGTACAGACATGCTTCTTTTACAAAGTCACACGTACAAATCTGAAAGATTAAGCTGATCTTTACATTTTAAAGAGCATATTTCATATGTACTTCCTATGTTATGGAAGAGAGTTCCTCTAGGAATATCCAGCAAAGAGTCACCATTCATCCAGAAAATTCTATTATTTATTTACCAAATCTCTTGAGTGCCTATTATATTCTAGGCTATGTGCTAGGCAAGGAAATTACAGTAGTGAACAAGAAAGACCCACCCACAAGGCACATGGGGTAAGAGCTGTCAGAGGAAAGGTACTGACTGTGATGGGCGCAGGCCGGAGGAGTAGGGTTGCCAGATTTAAAGTAACTTCTTAAGAGGAATTCTGAGCATGGCAGGGAAGAGGCAGGGAGAAATCTTTCCAGGTGAAAATAGTGCAAACTAAGTCCCAATGCCATGGTCAAGTCTAGGTGATGCGGGGTCGGTGAGCCGAGGAGTCGAAAGAAAGATTTCTTAGACTCTCAAGATCTGGCAGTAGTGCTCTTTTATCTAGAGAATAGTGTGGAATAGCATGGGGACAGGACCCACGGGCAGTCAGAGCTTCTGCTGCCGCCGCTTCTGCTGCCCCGGCTGGCATGGGGACAGGACCCATGGGCAGGCAGAGCTGGTGCGTGGGGACAGGACCCACGGGCAGTCAGAGCTCCTGCTGCTGCCCTGAGTTGAGGGTTAGGGCTAATTTTATAAGGCATGGGTACGTGACTTATTTTTACTGGAAAAAAAGAAAAGATGGTGTAAAAAGTCATTAAATGATTTCAGGGCAGACGAGGTCTGGTTATTGTGCGGTCATATAACTTTAGATACGAATCTGGCCATATAGATCGGCATGCAGGTGAGGATGCCCCGGGCTTCTCTCTCTGGGGCAGTCCTAATTCATACCATAAAAAAAGTCCACTGGGTCGTATAGTTTGGCATGTAGGCCAGGTCACCTTGGGCTTCTCTAGCTGGGGCAGCCTTAATCCACATCATAGGAACTGAAATAAGCAAAGGAATTGGAGTAAGGAAGAAGCAAGAGGGGGAATGTCGATGAAAGACGAAGCCTGAGGAGAAAGCAGAAGACACTCTTGTAAAGAGTTTTTGCTTTATCTTAAGAAGAGTGTGATTCCATCAAAGAACTTTAGGCAGCCTATCTTGGCTACAGCGTGAAGAAGGGACTACACTAAGGCTGGCGGGATACTGAGAGATCAGAAAGGAGGCTACTGACATAATTCAGCATCTCAGTAGAGGCCTGAACAAAGGCCATGGAAAGACAGACCCATTAATAACACCAGAACTTGAGTTGGCAGCAAAAGAGTCAACTGCAAAGGAGGAGAGAGAAGAGGCCCAAGAGGGAGGAAAACCAGAAGCATATATTACAGAAAACAATGAAGAAATGGTCAAGTCAAATATTTTTGGAGGAGTCAAGGAAGATAAGGATTGAGAAGTGATGCCTAGGTTTAGCCATAAGGAAATCACCGGTGACCTTTGGCAGGGGCAGTCTCAGTGGAATGGCTGAGGTCAAACTAGGTCGCAGAAGGTCATGCTGGGTGAGGAACCGGCTGGGGAAACGCAGGGGTCTCACTTCCTCTTTGCTCCTTTAACAGGTGAGGATCAAGGACAGGAGTAGAGTTTGGAGATGGAGCGACCAGTGTCCCAATCAGGTGGAACACCGCAGCGGGCTGATCGCTAGGGGCCAATCCTTTCTTAGAGTCCACTTGACTGACAGAGGCGCGGGCCAAAGACTGAGCGCAGAGCGGGAGGCCGCGAATCACAAGGGGGCGGAATTCCAGGGCACTAACCCGGAACCGGTTTGGGACTCGATTCCCATTGTGAGGCCAGACCTGGGGCGGGCTCTCAGCCAGAATGGCAATAACCTCCAGGCCAATGGACGAGCCGCATCAAACGAGCGGCAGCCGCGCTAGCCAATGGGTGCCGGCAGGGGGGCGGGCAAAGTCGGTGGGCGGGGAATCAACGAAGCATCTTTTTTCCTACCCCCACTTACGGGCGACCGGCGGAGGTGCCGCTGGGGTCGCAGGTGAGCGGTTCTGTCCCGGAGGAGGCGGTTAGGGTGGCGGTGGGTTCGCGGACGGTGGGTGCCCTCGCAGCAGGGAGGGTCCCGGCGAGGTCAGTGGCAGGTGCCCGTCCCCCGCGCTGCCGGCTTTGGCCCTGGCTCTGCGGCGTCGCGGGACTACGTCGCTGGGGAGAAGTACCAGTCGCGGCTGCCGCCGGACCAGGGAGGGTGTGGAGGGCCCAGGCCGCCGAAAAAAGGCTGCGGAAGTTTCTGGGCACCCAGTCGGGACTCCAATTTAATATCCAGAGAGAGGAATCTCCTTCCAGGTTGCCCCATCTCCCACTAGGTGCAGCCGCTGCTCTGTGGCCGAGTCAGGTGCGCGCCCCCTGCTCCTGGGCGGCCTCCCGGGAATTCTGTCGGCCTCGATTCTTCCCAGGGGCCATTACAGGGCGGTCTCAACGGAAGCGGCGGGGAGGGAGTCCGAGGTACTTTATTAATCTGATAACAGGCGAACCTTAAATAGACTAGTTATTTACCTAGCACAAGTTTTAGAGAAGAGCATCCCATTTGGCAGGGAAGTGAATTTCCTCCAAGACTGGTGGCCTGGTGGGATGGGGGAAACTTTAAATCGATTAGGGTGCAGGTTGGGGGAAGTTTGTAGATTTTGTGATGCTTTGTTTCTTGAACAGCCTAGTGAATTTACCTAACAATTATTTTGGACCCAGGATTCACTGCCTGATTATCCTCAGATCCTTTCCTTCTGTCTTATCACGCAGTTTTTAGGAACTTCATGCTCAAAGGTTAGTCCTTGAAAAAAATTGTCTAGTTATAGTATGTCATTGGTGGTACCTCATCTTAACAGGATTACGTAAGTGAACTACTTATCATACCTATTTCCAACCAGTAAAGAGTGATTCTGAGACAGGATTTCAAGGAAATGGCTGTTTTCTGTGATTGGACATGGAAGATCTATGGATTTTTAGAGGTTGCAACTACTGAATACCCTCCTGTAAAGACAAGGAAGACAACCGATATAAAAAGGAATAGTATTTGACATCTAAAATGGCATCTTTTCACATTTTTTGAGGTTAGTTATATCCCCAGCACCAAGAATATGTGCCTGCCATGTAGGACCTCAATAAATATTTGAGTAAATTTTTGGGTAATGGATAACAGAAAACCCAAGCTGTGTTATATGAGCACCAAAACGTGGGGGAGAAAAACAACATTCCTGGAAACATAGCTTCTATCCTTGCAAGCATAGCTACCAAATTTCAACTTAAGGTGCATTGATTTTAGTACTTTCTTACGTTAATCAGAAAATGTCAAAAATTTTCACAGTTAAGCTGTGACTGACTGGAAATCCAAGATACATGCCAATATCAATTTCAGTGAGATTAAAAATGTGTATTAAAGTGCATTTTGTCAGTGAAATCCTTCATCAGTGTAGCATAGAACAGTTAGGGACAAAGGAATACCACTTTTGTAAGATAGAGGTATGGAGTTACAAATTGTTGAGAAGAAATAGGACATGCAAGTAACAACTGCTGCCAAAATTCTAAAAATATATTGATTCAGGCATAGTTTTAAAAGGCCTGTTATTTCTGCCATGTGCCAATAAGTTTACCACAATCCATTTACTAAATTGATCTCAGATTCTAAAAGCGGCAAAATCTGATGATGGATGTCTGCATAAATTAGGATTCTCTTGACAACTGCAATCAATGTTTATTATTTTATTATATACCTACATTTTATATATTATAGTGTGTCTGTTATTACAGTAAACATTGCCTCCATGTAAAACGTAACCTGCTTGAGTTTCAAAAATATGTGAACTTTCTGGGGGCCAGCCCAGTGGCGCAGCAGTTAAGTTGCACATTCCGCTTCGGTGGCCCGAGGTTCGCCCATTTGGATCCTGAGTGCCGACCTACACTCCCCTTGTCAAGCCATGCTGTGGCAGGCATCCCACATATAAGGTAGAGGATGATGGGCACAGATGTTAGCTCAGGGCCAGTCTTCCTCAGCCAGAAGAGGAGGATTGGCAGCAGATGTTAGCTCAGGGCTAATCCTCAAAAAAAAAAGTGAACTTTCACAGTTATATTTGTCTCTTGCAGTAAGTTTTTAAACAAAGTATAGGGTCTTACTAAATCAGCATTAAAGATTTGCTGAGATGTGGCCCCAACCTAGTTTTCCAGCTTTAATTCCTTGTGCTTCTCCCCTTTATTGCTGTCCCTCTTTAGTCTATTTGTTTTATAAGACCTGAATCAAATGCTTAGTTCGTCTCACAAACTTCCTTGATCCCATCAAAGATTTCTCCTTCTGAAAACTGAGGGTATTTTGTTAGTACTTCTCTTGTTGCACTTTTCATATATTCACATACCGTGTCCAGACACTGTACTGGGAAATGGATAATGGCTGATATTTGTTGAGGGCTTACTATGTCTTATGCATGTAAGCTTCTTAATTGGATTATCTCATTTAATCTTCAAAACATCGGGAGTGTTATTCTATTCTTTTTCCTGTTTATAGATAAGGAAATAAGTTTAAAAAGTTAAGTAATTTGCTTAAGATCACAGAGCTAGTAAGTGGTGGAATTAACATACAAGCCTAGGTAGTCTGTATTCACAGCTTGCAGTTTACAGTCTCCCTTAGGATTTTTTCATGGAAATTTTTTATGCGTAACTGTTTTACTAGACAATAAATTATTTGATAGCAAGATTAATATGTTCATCTTTGATCCCTTATTGTTCCTCATGTAAAATAAGTCGTTATAATACAGCATGATAGTGGAACATGTGTGTAGCAAGGGTGTTAGACTTAGATGAATGGGAACAGTGAAGGTGTCCAGGAACAGATGGTTACGTCTAGCGCTGTCGATGAGTAGTCATTGGTCAGACAAAAGAACAGAGACCATGGGAGTTGGGAAGATGCTAAAGGAGTACATGTATGATACTCTTAAGCCAGGGATCAAGAAAACTAGAACTGTGCTGTCCAGTACAGTAGTCAATAGCAGTATATTGCTATTGAGGACTTGAAGTGTGGCTAGTGCAAATTGAGTTGTAAAGTGTAGTGTGAAATGCCCACTGGATTCTGAAGACGTAGCACAAAAAAGCAGTGTAAAATACCTTAATTACTTTTTTATATTCATTACATATTGAAATGATAATATTTTGATATATTAGGTTAAAATATATCTTAATTTTAACCTGTTTTTCCTTATTTTTCTAATGTGGCTACTAGAGGATTTAAAATTATATATGTGACTCTCATTATATTTTTATTGGACAGGGCTGACCTAGAATTTAGAGGAATTTCAGAACGACTGGTACTGTGTGCTGGAGAGGGTGGGTTGGGAAAAGTAGGTTGGGGGTTAGAATTGGAGGTGACAGATAAGACTGGCAAAGGTAGATATGAAGATGTATAGGTAATGTTCAGATAGAGTTTGTAACAGGGAGAGAGAAAGAATGGAGAGAGTAAATTTACCTCCTAAGTCTGTGGAAAGCCCTTGAAAGGTTTTAGGCACTCACTACGTATTTGTTGAATGAAGCAGTGTGTCTTAATTACTTAATCTAATAATGAATGTTCCTGATGTATACTCCCAATTCAGTCCTAATTCTTTCTAATAAAGACATGGGTAGGGGTCTAAAGACATTCTACTTATAAGAAAGTTTGATTTGAGAATCAAAGAGAGAGCATTCCATTTCTTCTTAAGTCTCAATTGACTTGTATTCCTTTGATGTGTTGCCAACAAGTAGGAGTGTGAGTTGGTCTTTACAACTAGGCATATTCTTCCAGCCAACATAATGTTCTGCTGGGCATATTCTTCCAAAAAGAGACCAGCTTTGTCTAGGTTGTAAGTCTTTGGTGGCAGATGAGGCCTTTTCCTGATGATCTCTGAAGGGAAATGTCTTAGCCACATTTGCACTCCACCTTGCTTCTCTGTACACATTTGAGCAAGTAAACTTTTAACACTGATTCTCTAGCAGGGTGCTTCTCAAGCCCGACTGCAAATGAGAATCGCCTGGAGAGGTTGTTTTTTTATAAACCTTGTTGAGGAATAATTCCCGAATATAATTGTATACATTTAAAGTGTACAACATTATGATTTGATATACGTAATACATTGTGGAATGGTTACCAAGATCAAGATAATTAACACATCCATCACCTCGCATAGTTAGTTCTGTGTGTGTGGTAAGAATGCTGAAGATTACTGGAGAGCTTTTTAAACTCCCAATGCTGGGCCCTCTTCTAAAGATTGTTCTAATTGGTCAGAGATAGGTATTTTTAAAAATTCTCTAGGTGATTTCAGTGTGCTGTAGACATGCACTAATATGTCTGTTGAGTT
This sequence comes from Equus asinus, assembly GCF_041296235.1. NCBI lineage: Eukaryota > Metazoa > Chordata > Mammalia > Perissodactyla > Equidae > Equus > Equus asinus. Next base: position 56,894,020 of record NC_091809.1, read on the forward strand.
CTTGAAATGCAGCTAGTACAAAATGAGATATGCTGTAACTGTAAAATATATCTGGATTCAAAGACTTAGTGGAAAAAACAAGAATGGAAACTCCCTCATTAATAATTTTTATATTGATTATATACTGAAATGATAATATATTGAATATATAGGATTAAATAAAATATGCTAAAAATAATTCCACCTTTTTTTGTTCTGTTTCATTTTTGCTTTACTGTGGCTACTGGAAAATTTTAAGTTGCTTGTGTGGGTCATATATTTCTATTGGACAGTGCTGCTCTAGTGTAGACCATCGCTACTCAAGATAGAGTCCGAGGACCAGCAGCATCAGCATCATTTGGGAGTTTGTCAGAAATGTGGAATCACTGGCCCCACTCCAGGCCTGCTGAATCAGAATCTCGTTTTAACAAGAATCCAGGTGATACATTTATACAGAGTTTGAGAGACACTGCTCTAGCAACATCTTCAGAATTTTTTTCAATTTCTTAATTTTTCTTCATCTCTTGTTGATTACTTTTCATTGTAGCGGCTGGTAACTTTTTACATTCATGATTCCCTCTTTGTCTCTTCCTTTGTCCTTTAGAATCATTCATATACATCTCATTTTTCTATTTTCACTTAATTCTCTTGCACTTTTTTATAATTTGACATCTCAACATTTTCAACAGTCACTGTTTTTTAATTAATGTATGTGAATGGAATTAATATATATTCATGTAATTGTGTGTAATGTGTGTTAAATACATGTATGCTATTTTAAACATATGATTTTCCAGAAAGAATCTCAAGAAATTATTAATATTAGTTACATTGGTGGTGGAGAGAGATTTTCACTTCATTTTGTACCGTTATTTAGCTTTTCTAACCATGTGTATTTTGCCTTTTTTTCCAGATGAATAGAGATTTGTGGGTATTGGGTTTATGGGACTTTAAAAAATGTATTTTTCCATAATTAAAATCTCTAGAAGTATATTTTTAACATAATGTTAATCACCTCAAAGTAAAATAAAATGCACGTGCTCTGGGCTAACAAATGGCTGTATGGCTGAAGACAGAGATGACTGCACACGGGGTCCCTAGAGCTGGGGGTTGGCGGCGCACAGAATGCGTGAACCTTTGTCGAGCATAGCATCCTCTGACTATAAATGTTCCTAAGTGGAAAATTGATCTTTTTTGAGTGTGTGAACACCCATAGACATACACACACATTTCCCTTCCAGTTTCGTTGGCTTGCGTTAACTCTAGCATTTACACAGGAATAATGTTGTGCTAAGCCTTCTTCGTACTTTAATATGGCATTTATTGCGTATATCCCATTATGTGGCTGTAATATATTTTATTTATCCAATCCCTTATTCATGAATATTTATATTTTTACCACGGTTTTACCTTTAAAATATGATAGTGTTTCTACGTTCAAGAAGCTACTATTTAAATGGTCTGAAATATTCTATATCTTTAGAAACAAAAAGTCATCCTTAAGGTGTTGTAAATATTTAATTCTGTATGGAATTTGATGTAATTTTAGCTCTCTGTTCTATTTATAAGGCGTCTAACATGCTGATTCCATTTTTAGAATGTCTTTGTTACCTTGCTCATCCTTAGTCCTTACTGCCTAAGTAGCAACATAGCTTGTTTACTTAAAATTTTTTTTTGCAGAATTTTGTGTAACTTGTTAACTGTTAATGTTCTTTGTCATACTTACCGGGTGGGTAGTTTACCTAAAGTCTTCTTTTAATCTCAAAAACTGCTTCTTGCTGATAGTGACTTGAGCTGCCTTTTTCTTTTAAACATATGCTTTGCCCATAGAAGTTTCAGTTTGCCGGCTTACCCACCTTGGGTTATTTTCTGTTTCATTTTCTACTCTTTTTCCCATCCTCCAATCACCTTCTTCCTTTAAGTTGTATTTTTGCTTGCTTGTATTTGTTAGGCACAGTGTTTGTACTGAACATACTGTCTTTGGAGCAGGTGGGCTGCCATCTCCCAGATCCTCAGAGTGGTGGAGCAGATGGTGGAGGAAGGAAAAAGCCAAACCTGAACTTTGACTTCACTAATTCACTGAAGAGAGTGCTACAATGTAGCGACTAAGGAGAAGGATATTTGGGCTGGTTTAATGATGTATAAATCAGTTTGCTTCAGTTCTTTTTTGTGTGGCTTATAAATATAGTACCTCATAAGTGTTCTTCAGTTGCCTTGAGAGGAAGTCAGAATACTTGCCCAGCTCATTTGATAACTTGAATTACCTAAGGAATGTTAGGCCCGAGTGTTAATTAAATGTGATCCTCTAAAATTACAAGTCTTCTAGAATGTTCACTAAACTGACTTGAGATCAAATGTTAAAACATCCCCCATTTCCTTAATTTTTATCTGGTAATATTTGAAATATGCAAAAAAAATGTAGCTGTAAGTGTGCTAGTTAACCCATTCCCTGACCACTCAAAAAAAAAAGAAGTTCTAATATGCAACAGTTGTCCATTTCTGTGGTGTCAGTACCGCCATCTTGGCCAGTTTCTAGCTCCCAACGTGCCATCTCTGAATATGGAGTTGGGAAGAGAGATGCACAGTTGACTTTTGCCAGCTCCCTCCAGCAGGCTCCAATACACCCCAATGTAGCATATATGTTATGAAGCATAAAAATAAAGACCGATGCGCCTACCGCTTGACCTGAGAACTAGAACAATACCAATATTTGTGACCTTTCTGTTTCCTTTGTCAAAATTATGTAAAGATTTGCCTTTGTTGTAATAATATCAAACTTATTTAACTTGCTTAGTGTGTGCCAGGAACTATTCTCAGTATTGTACTAAATCCTTTAATCCATATGGTATGTCTGTGAAGTAACATTATTTTCAAGTGAAATTGTACCTAGGGAGGTTAAGTAGCTAAGGCCACACAGGTAGGAAGTGGCAGAGCCAGGATTCTAACCCAGGCAGTGTGACTGCAGAATTTGTGCTCAAAATCACTATACACACTGCCTCTTTTGATGATGTTTTAATTTATGAATACGTTTGCTTATACTCTAGTGACAAGAGGATTATGTTTGGCTCTAAGGGCAGTGTTTGCCTAGAACCAGATCAGAAGTGCTGCCACTGATTATACATTCCACTTGAGTGGATTTCAGTTTTATTATCAACTGTCTCAAGAAATTTTGGAAGCCTACTTTAGGAATAGTTTGCTTGCCATCTTTTTTTGTTTTTGCATGCTGTACCCTTTTTGCGGGTATGTGAAATTGACAGTGATTTCTTGAGAGTTCATTTTCTTCTCTTTTGAATTTTTAGTTCTCTCTGACCTCCATTTCAGCAGCAAGTGACAGTTCAGGAGATGGCTATTCCACATGAATGATTAGAAACAAAAAGATGTAGTGATGGGCATATTTTTGGTGATGTTACTACATACATACAAAGTTAGTTGAACAAAGATTACTGGAAACTTGAAATGGAAAAATTGCATTAAAGTTTAGTGAAATGATAATAAAACATACTTTTTTATTAGAGTTTAGAAATAAGGAATCTGCATCTACTTTTAAGTTTAAAGAGAAAAGGCTCAACCAATGATAGAAAAGATTTGTACATTTTATGATTAAATTTAGTTAGCCTTACTCAATTGATGTATTTTTGCTTCAGTAGAAGATACTATTTGTATTTTCAATTACCAGAGAAATATTTTTCACACTAATAAAAATTTTAGACTGGCAGATATTAAAGTATTTAAGAGAAGAAACCATGGTGGAGTGAAATATAACTGGTTGAAGCTTTGAAGAGTTTTAGTGCCCATATGTAGACCCTTCTCTAAACTTTCCACAGAGATGAGAGTCTGCTCTTTTTGAAAATCTTCTGCTAAAAGACATCTCAAAACTTACCTTAGCCAACACATTTCTAAGATTTAGGTATCACAAGCTGCTAATAAAGTGGAAGGACGTAAGGGAACCTGGATATAAGTTCTGTCATTTAACTAGCTGTGTAATGTGCAAATTATTTAACTTCTCTGAATCTTGTTTTATAAATAGAAATGCTGGTATCTCACATTCACTGCTGTGGTGGGGATTAAATGACAGAACATGGATCTTTGGTATTTTTTCTTCATATTGGCAGGAAATGTTTATGATCGTACAGTGAAAGAACTGAAAGGAACTTTAGCAATCTCATCCTACCTTCTCATTTTGTAAGGGTGGGAAAGTCAGCTCTAGCAGTGATCAGTGAGTGAAGCTGAAGTCAGAAAACATGGTTTATGAATATATCACTTGCTCTTTCTGAGCCTTTGTTCTCCATTACATACTTTAAAATCTTTTGCAAGGAAAAGCCTCACCCAACATCTTTTCCAGCTTCCTAGTGTGCCTTTCCATAATGCAAAGGCTAGATAACAGGAAAACTCCATTTTCCAGCTCCATTGTAACGAGGATTCGGATGTGCTTTTGATTTCGCCGGTCATATGTACTTGTGTAGGACTTGAAATCAAGGTATGCAGGGGAGTGAGATGTGTGAAGCATTTGTTTTACTGCTGTGGGTCTAGCACAGTGGTTTTCGAACTTAGCATGCAATAGAATCATCTGGAGGGCTTATTGAAACATAGATTGCTAGGCCCCAACCTCTGAGTTCCTGATTCAGTTGGTCTGGGGTGGGGGCTGAAAAGTTGCCTTTCTAACAAGTTTTGGGCACACCCTCTTTGATGCTATGACACTATGAGAGTCTTCTGGAAGTTGGAGAAACATTCTGGAGAACAGTAGATGGAGAAACCATCTAAAAGAAATGTTTACAAGAGGATCTTTCCCACTCAGAATGTATAGTAAGATTTTGCCACATGAGTATTTTAAATTTATTTCATGGAGACTCCCAGTACAGTTACTTGCCTATATCATGGTCTTCAATTCTGCAGATAAAATGGCCCAGAATATTACAAAGTACTGAGAAATTCTTCAAAGAAAGGCAAATAATTAAAAGTATTGATTAGAAAAAAATTTAATATGCAGCCTTGTTTCATGTGCTGTGAGGCGCTTCTGTTTAAGGTCGTTGGTCTGAGGGAAGGGGAGGATGTGGTGAGCACTGAGGGACAGAATTACAGTGGCAAACCATGAAAGGTGCATTAGTCTTCGCAAGGTTTAGGGATTCTAAATTATTTTTTCTATTTTAATTGGTGATTTTAAAAATCAAATTAATTAGGTAGAGTGGCTGAGAAAAAATCCTTGCCACTTTTATGCTACTCTCTTAATTCCGTTGTATCCTTACAGTATTGTCAGTGTTTCAGGAAATTTTATTCCAAGCTTAGAATTTCTATGTAGGTTTAATTTGAAAAGTGGTAAAATATAAGTTGTTTTTATTTCTTTGATCAGGTTACACTCTCTCAAATTTGTTTCTGAATTTTATTGATTTTGTAGCCCAGCAAAGGCTACAGTCAGTGTTCCTCTAACATTATTCTACAGAGATAAATTTTTTTTCTTTTTGACATCTCAAACCTAGTAGTCAGTTTGGCAACTTGACTCATTCATTCATTCAAAAAGTGTTAATGGTATGTGCCATGTGCCAGAAACTCTCCCAGGCCCTGGGGAGGTCATGGTGAGCAGAAACGTTGCTGCCCTCATGAAACTTCTAGTGAAATGGGGAAGAGACAGACTCTTAGCTGTATATTAGCACAAGTGTAACATTTAGACAAGGAAGAGTAATTTGGCTTGTCAAGAAAGGCTTCACTGAGAAACAAGATGTCTAATCTGGGAGTCGAAGGATGAGGAAGAATTAAGTAGGCCAAGGAGGGGAAACTGTACAAAAGCCCTGAACAGGGGAAGAGTTTGATGAGAATGGGAGACTGAAAGAGGCCAGTGTAATTGGAGAGGATGAACTGGGGAGAGCAGAATGGGAAAAGGAGCGGGAGAAGTAGCGGGGAGTAGGTCAAGAGTGAATACTGGCAGTTAGTCAAGGACCCTTATAGCAGCTGGGTGAGAGAAAATGGTAGCTTGGACAATGGTGGTGCTGGCAGAGACAGAAATGTAGGCAGTTTTGAGCCATATTTAGAGGGTTTTGTTTTTTTTTTAAATTATGTTTTTTAAAATTATTCTTGGGCTGAAGTACAGTGCAGAAGTTGCAGGTTGATTGATTTTGACTTCTTTCTCTTTAGGAATTATCCCGCCTGCCTGTGCTACTGGATGAATGGAAAACTCTGATTTAAACAAAGTGCCAACAAGGCATTGCCCTTGATATCTGTACTTTGTGGCATTCCTCAAATTTTTTTCACATCTTCTTTTACTGTAAAAATTGCATTTAAGTTAGAAAAATGAAGCAGTTGAAAAGGAAAAGGAAAAGCAATTTCAGTGTTCAAGAAACTCAGACCCTTTTGAAAGAAATTACAAAAAGGAAAGAAGTGATTTTTTCCAAGCAGCTCAATACAACAATTAACGTGATGAAGCGAATGGCGTGGGAGGAGATTGCGCAGTGTGTGAATGCTGTAGGAGAAGGGGAGCAGAGGACGGGGACGGAAGTGAAAAGAAGGTACCTGGACTGGCGAGCACTTATGAAGAGAAAGAGGATGAAGGCGAACATTAAGCTGGTTGGGTCAGGGTTTCCCCTTCCCACATCTGATTTAGATGACTCTCTCACTGAAGAGATAGATGAGAAGATTGGATTCCGAAATGATGCAAATTTTGATTGGCAAAATGTGGCAGATTTCAGGGATCCAGGTGGATCCTTAACTGAGGTCAAAGTGGAAGAGGAAGAAAGAGATCCCCAGAGTCCTGAAGTAAGTATTAGCCTATGAACCCTCTTTTTATTTTTTCTGATGTGGGAGTTTATTCTAGTCCAGAAATGGTTAAGAAGTTCTCAGATTTTCAGGCTATTTTCAGGCTAACTTAAAAATAGTACATAGCAAAGTCATTCCATTTCTTTCCTCTTTATTTCATTAATTTCCTTCTTCTCACCTAAGTATACTTCTTTCAATTATATATATTAGTGACATCAAGTAATTCATTGTACATATTTTTTAAAATTAAGAGTAAATGGTTTTGTGTGCTCAAACAATACAGAAAGCTTTTAGGAAATGTTTAGATAAATTAGTAACCATGAGGTGGAAATCAATACTGAGAGCCAGCCCTGATGGCCTAGTGGTTAAAGTTCGGTGCACTCCGCTTTGGCAGCCTGGCTTTGGTTCCCAAAGCCAGGCTGTCAGTAGCCATGATGTGGCAGTGGCTCACATAGATAGACGAACTAGAACAGTTTACAAATATACGCAATTATGTATTGGGGCTTTGTGGGGGAAAATGGAAGAAAAAGGAGGAACACTGGCAACAGATGTTAGCCTAGGGCAAATCTTCCCCTGCAGAAAAAAAAGAAAGAAAGAAAAGAAATACTGAAAATTACTTTTCTCTTTTCTTTAGTTTGAGATTGAGGAGGAAGAAGAAATGCTGTCCTCAGTCATACCAGATTCCAGGAGGGAAAATGAACTTCCTGATTTTCCCCACATCGATGAGTTTTTTACACTGAACTCAACACCCTCTAGGTCTGCGTATGATGAGCCCCATTTGCTTGTAAACATAGAGAAACAGAAACTAGAGTTGGAAAAGCGGCGACTGGATATCGAGGCCGAAAGACTGCAGGTAGAAAAGGAACGCCTGCAGATCGAGAAGGAGAGGCTGCGGCATTTAGACCTGGAGCACGAGCGGCTTCAGCTGGAGAAGGAGCGGCTGCAGATTGAGAGGGAGAAGCTGAGGTTACAGATAGTCAGCTCAGAGAAACCGTCATTGGAAAACGAACTTGGTCAAGGAGAAAAGTCCATACTTCAGCCACAGGACATAGAAACAGAGAAGTTAAAACTTGAGAGAGAACGCTTGCAACTGGAAAAAGATAGGCTGCAGTTTCTGAAATTTGAATCGGAGAAGCTGCAGATTGAAAAGGAGCGCTTACAAGTGGAGAAAGAGAGACTTCGGATTCAGAAGGAAGGACACTTGCAGTGATTTCTCTAGGTCTCCATTTAGCAAATGGTGGTAAACCGTAGGTCTTTCTCTATATCAGGTAATTTAAAATTGGTTACAGGATTAGCTGTGGGTTTTTTTTCCCTGTTTAATGTCAGTGTTTTCAATAGGAAAAAGATAGTTGTATGTGGGTAACTGTGTGCTAGAGTAGTCTATGATATAAAAACTCTGTGCCCTAACATAAACACTATAGCCGAAACTATTGTACAATTACGTAGTCTTGTATGATCTGTGCACTCAGAGTTTACTGTTATGTCTATGTAAAATTCTGGCTCAGGGGTTCTCAACTAGGGAGTGATTTTGGCCCCCAGAAAACATTTGGCAAGGTCTGGAGACATTTTCGGTTGTCAAAACTGGGAGGTGGGGTGGGTTGCTCCTAGCGTGTAGTAGGTAGAGGCCAGGGATGTCTCATGCTGCAGTGCACAGGACAGCCTCCTGCAAAAAGGAGTTAACCAACCCCAAATGTCAGTATTACTGAGGTTGAGAAGCCCTATCCTAGCCTGACTGTGCACCTCTATAGCTTGGTTTCATAGTTTCAGAGTATTAAAACCTCAGATATTTATGTGGGTAGTTACTTAAATGGCCAAAAACTTTAACTATGACTCATTACTGTGTAGTGTATTGAATATAGAAAGTGATGAAGATAATAGATATTTTATTCCCATGTTTCCATCTATAAATAACCTGAGATTCAGAAAATAATACACGAAACGTCAGAGATTGTCTAAAGTAGGTCACTGTGAAAAGCAGTTCATTCACCTAGCTGTCGCTTTAGAAGCAGCACACACACTTTTTAAGCTTTAGTTCCCTTTGAGTTCAGTGTCTTAGTTTAGATACAAAAATTGTCATTTCAACCATGTACTGAAATCTTAATTTAGTGGATGGTTGAAACTAGCAAAAATGCTACCAATATAAAAATGGTACCAGTAGTCCATGAGCTTGAACTCAAATGAGTGCTTATTTGATTTTTAAAATAGCAGCTATTTGGCAGTGGGGGTGGGGGGAGAATGATTGTAGCTGTGTGTTATGAATTAGAGAAGCACTATTGCACACTATCTGACCTAATCTGTAGAACAATTCTTGAGAGTAGATGTATTATTATTCCTTAATCTAAGGCTCGGAGAAGTCATGCAATGAGTAAATGGCGGATCTCATCTGTCGTGGTGTATTTTGTCTTTGCCTCTCCCTGAGGAAGAAAGTTTGTATCTTCAGTCCCTTTGGTATTTATGCTGAGACCAAGGGCTTGCTTAACCTGCCTTCAGTCCCCTGAAGGTGCTGTTTCCACAATCCAGGTGACACTCAAGGTGAGAATCCCTGCACGAGATCACTTTGTATTTTCTGATTGCCAGGGCTCATATGTAGCTTTAACACCTCTCTTCTGTTGACAGATAACTACCTTGATTCTGCATTTGTTCCTTGTTAATTTAAGAATGTCTTGAAACTATATGTGATATTTGAGAATGAGTATACAAGGAAAAAGTACACTTCTGCTTAGTCCCCTTGACTTTGAAATAGTGTTATTTTTCTATAGCTGAAATAAATGCTTCTACCGTAGAAATAAAATTTGCCTATACTAACTGTCTGAAAGCTTATCATTTCAAGTAATGCTTAGTGCTATGAGGGTTGAGGTTATCAAGCCTGGAAGGGAGCCTTGTGGTGAGAGAGGGCAGGGGGCCTAACATTTGTATTAGGCATTGTGCTATGTGCTTTTCATACATTATTTTATTTGCTCCTCAAAACAGCCCTTAAGCCAAGTCACATTATTCCTATTTGTATAAGAAAGGAAACTGTGCCTCACTGGTTTAAATAACTAAATACCTGAAAAATTATATACCAAAGTAACCCAAGATTTTAGCATAAGAGCTCTAAGAAGGAGTAGTGAAAGTTTGTAGATGTAGTGACAAGTGTTATAGCTTGTTATAGCTTTGCCACTTACTGCTTGTGAGTCATTTAATTTGCCCTTTGATTTGATTTCCTCCTTTGTAAAATGGGCAATGATACCAGTGATTCTATGCTTCATAGCTCTTTTTTCTTTTAGTAAAATGGTATGTAAACTATAGAATGCTGCTTAAATGCAAGCTTTAAGATCAGTAGATTTTAATGTCTTAGACGTAATCATGAAGATAGCCAATATTATTTTTGGATGGAGCAGTCCTGGGTTCCTAAAAATAAAAGACTTAAAAAAAAAAGCAGCAGCAACAGCTTAATATCTTCTAGGGCTTTGGTTGAAGAGCCTTGTAACCCTGCCCTAGGGAGAGATGGATTGGGTTGGTTCACTCGAGTAGAAAGCTTCATTGCTGAATTTCTGAAGTGGTAGGCACACTTGGAGTGAGTCATCTGGGTTAGGTATCACTGTGTAAGAAACCACTCTAAAACTCGGTGGCTCATGTTGCTCATGATTTTAGAGGAAATTAGGCATAGTTCATTTGGGTGATCTGATCTTGGGTGAGTTCTCATGGGCAGCGGTAGGTTGGCTAGGTAGTTCAGCTTCTAAGGGAGTTAACTGGATATTGGTTGGGGGACCTCAGCTCTTCTCATGGTGTTTGATCCTCTAACAGGCTAGCTTGGTCTTGTTTTAATGGGGATGGCGGGAGTTGAAGAGATAGAGCAGAGATGCTCAAGGTGTCTTGTGGCCAAGGCTCAGAACTGGCGCTTCACTTCGGCTGTACCATATTGGCCAAAACAAAACCATATTGGCCAGCCCAGAGTCAAGAGGTGGGAAATAAAGTCCACGTCTTGATCGGAAAAGCTCGTATCATGAAGTTGTTCTGCACAAGATGGGGATACAAAGAGGGATGAGGAATTGTGGCCATTTTGCTATCAGTCTGCTACACCCCCATTCTGGTGTGCCTGGGATACTCCTGATGACATCAGCGGTCTTGGGTAGCCTATCTAGTTTAGCATTTGTCCTACACAAAAGTACTCTGATGTGGACATTAAATGATATGGTCATGCTGGTCATAAAGAACACCTTCCCATCCCTTTTTTAAGGATGCTGATTTAGAAAAAGGAAGGGGCCATAAATTTGCAGAAAAAGAAAGTGTTCTCTCAGGCTTTTTCTTGTAAATTAAACACTTTAGTCTTTGTGATTGAAGAGAATTCTTGCTTCACTTCTTTCATTTTCTACCTAATTTGTCCATTCTATATTCTTTGCTTCTCTTCTCTTTTCACTTTTCTTCCTCTTCATACTTTGTCCCTTCTGTCCTGAATGTAAAAGCAGATGATAGTGCTTCCAGAATATTTTATTTTAAATTAATAGCTACCTTTTCCTACCTCTCTGTCCTTAACGTTTTTGTTTTGAACTCAAAATTAGTTTCACTGGGTTACTCTACGTTTGCTTTAACATTATACTTCCCCAAAAGTAAATTTAATTTTTTAAATATGTAACTTTTAATCTGTCAAGTCTTTCTAGTCATTATCGTCAGACCTGAAGTTACAACTTCTAAAGCTCCCAGAATCCTAACCGCCTGTTTCCTTTTTTGACCTCTGACTTCTTTTGACCTGTGCTGATCCTTTGTGTACTACAGTGCCTTAATTAAAACCCAGATGAGGATTGTCAAATGTATCACTTTGAAAATTTCCTTCAATGAGTATCGAAAAGTATAGCTGGAAGACAACTGAAAAAGAGCGTATCTTCTTGGAAAATAAAAAAGATAAATTGATGTCTGAAATCTCAGGAGATGATTTTACCACTGTAGACACAAGCATTGAGACCATGCTGTTTGAATTGAGACCCGGAAGAAATGAGAAATGACAATGATTATAAAAGTTGAATTTTGATAATACATTCTGGGAACTTTCTAAATGAATTTCATCAGGGAATACCCTTTATTATTTACCATTTATTTTTCTGATGTGACCCATTCATCTTTAAAAAAATAGGTTGAAATATAAAGTCCATCTGCTCTAGTGTCAATTCCTTTCAAATTTAAATTTCCAGTTCCAACACTTGAACTGGACTATAAACCTGTACTTCCAATTGTTGTAAAGCCTCTCACTCTGTATATTTTGCTGTTTTCTTGAGTCCTCGATGCATGCCAGAACAAATTCATTAGGTCCCTTCTGTAATTTCTGTAAATCGTCTTCCCTCTCTAGTGGCACCGTTTGTACCAGGTTATTTGGTTTGAAATTTTAGTGCTGTCTTCTAACCATTTGCCTCCTTCAGCTTGCTCAAGTTATTCATCCAGTTCTGCCTTTCTACTTTTGATGCCTCAGATCAGCCTCCTCCAATCTCCCACATAGTCCTTAGCATGGGGGCATTTGCAGCCTGTACCCTGGCAGCCTCCTGACTCTAAGTTCGTTCCTTTCTAACCTTCCCTGCATGACACTTCCAGAATAGATTTCCCAAAGTCCTGCTTTCTGTATGTCCTGAGAGTTAACAGAACATGAAGTAGTGGAAGAGGAGCAGAGCTCCGGAAAGACCACAGGTCCAGCCCCAGCTCCACTTTATCAGCTGGGTGATGGGGGGCAGTTGGTGTCTCTGAACCTCATTGTTCTTGTCTCTTTTACATCGAGTATATAGGCCGTGCCTGACTCTCCCCATGTTTGGAATAATAAAATTAATATATGAGAACACAATTTAAAATTTGAAATTAGCTGAAGGTGTTACAAATTTGTCTTCCCTGTAATAGTCTCTTATTTCCTTCTGAATCAAGTGTAATGTCTTCAAATGTTCTTTGCCAACCCTGTTTAAGATTTTCTCATACCAATATAACCACATATGTTTGGGGAGCTGCTCTCCAGATACTCCATGTGTTTTTCTTAACTTTGCCTTTGATCATGTTGCTTTCACGCTTGACCTTATTTTCTATCCTAGAGTGACAGTCAGCAGAGCAAAGCTTTTTCAGATCCCGGGACTTTGTCATTTTTACCACCCTACCATAATATAAAAATATCAAAACGAATTTCACTGAATAAAATTGGAATATTTTATCATATAAAATTGGTATTTTTATGTCTCCCAAATTCTCCCTGGGGGTCTTTTGAATAAAAATATTAAACAGTGGTCTGCCCAGCTTATGACTCACTCCCCACTCATCTGAGCACTGCTCCCAAACCATAGGAGAGGGCCCTGGTAGCCGAGTGTATGTTCTGTGACTTCTGCTCCTTTGCCGTACTGTGCACACTTGCACTGGGAATGAACTTGGCTTGGCCTCGCATTCCATGATGTAACTACCATTTGGAGGATTCTCTTTCCCATTGAAGATGATCTGCATCCTTACTCATAGCTAATGTTGCTTTTGATGATTCTGCAAATGAACAAGATGACAAAGATTTTAATTATATGTACTTGCTATGTAATCTGGCACCCTCCTATGAGACTTGGGGTCAATTGTTGTGTTTAGAGTCCTCTTTGCTCCTCATGCTGTTTCCAGATCATTGCTTCTTCATTCTTTTATGGAAAAAACTGTACCTTTGAGGTTGATTCCACTGGCCCAAACCACTGCCTTCGTCTTTTCATTTTTCTTCTCAGTAACACTCATTCACTGACTCACCTTGTCTCTACCCTTGGTTGTCCTAGGAACTTCCCAGTAAGTTTGGTGTCCAGGTGGAGAATCCCTGAAAGCTTTGGCCACTTAGTTCTGTGTCTTCATCACCAATTCCACCTTTTACACTTCACCTCAAACACCCATTCTGTCCCACAGTATTCTGGGCTGAGCCACCCTGCTCCTTCATAATCATGAATTCAAATACCATTTCAGAGACTACAGTCCCCGAGCCTCCCAGCTTGCTGCAAGTGTTTTTCATCCTCAGGACTTTTAGTCCAATGCACCTTCCAATGTCTCTTATAACTGTCCTTTCCCAGCTCAGATTCCATGACCATCATTTCACTCACATACCCAGGCAGATTGGTGCTACTCTAAATTCAAAGCCCATCTGGGCTCTCAATACTGCCTGCCAATCTTACTGTGTTTCTTTAGCCTACTCCCTCGTCCATTCTGCAAACCATGATGCTATGAGTTGAACTGTGTCTCCCAAAAAGATACGTTGAGTCCTAACAGCAAGTACTTGTGAATGTGGTGTTATTTGGAAATAGAGTTTTTGCAGATGTAATCAAGTTAAGATGAGGTCCTACTGGATTAGGGTGGACCCTAAATCCAATGATAGGTGCCTGTATAAGAGGGAGAGATTGGAGATGGGAATACATATACGGAAGAAGGACATTTGAAGATGGAGACAGAGATTGGAATGATACAGCTATAAGCCAAGGAACACCCTTGCTGATAACCACTAGGAGCTAGGAGAGAGGCATGGAACAAATTCTCCTTCAGTATCTAGAAGGAACAAACCCTGTTGATGTCCTGATCTCAGACTTCTGGACTCCCAAACTGTGAGAGAATGAATTTCTGTTGTTTCACGTCACCGAGTTTGTGGTTATTTGTTATGGCAGCCCCAGGAAGCATACACGTGATTTCAGAGTTTTCCCACTAGAAAGCTCCGACCTTCCCTTGCCCCGCTCCCCCCCTTCATGCTCAGTGGATAACCTTGCCTTTGAGGAGGTAGAAGCCACTAGACAGTAACTTCCTCAACTTCTGTACACCAAATTTGCAAATCTACACTCTCCTATTTTCAAAACTCCTATTTCCCTCCTCTTAGAAAAAAGAAGGTATGACAACATACATAGTAGTGAGTAAGAGTGCAGGTTCTGGTAGTAAGAACATTTGATTTCAAATCTGGATTCATCAATTGCCAACTGTAATTTTCGGTAAAATATCTAATTTCCAAATGACTCATATTCCTCTTATGTAGAATGGATAATACCTCATAGGATTGTTGTAAGGATTAAACATGGTAAGTAAAGGAATTATCTGTCCTATAGTGCTCAATAAAGGCCAGTTATTATATTTCATTATTGATTGAACTTACAGAATTATCATACTTGTGAGTAAAAAGATCTTAAATATTGGCAATCCCATATGGCTCAGCGTATCATTACAATGAATGTAGTCCTGAGATAGGCCCTACTTAAAAACAGTATCTTGCTCTTGATCTCATTCCCTTTTGCCTTTTCAGACTCACACGATGAATGACCTCCTTTCCTGTATCTTCACCTTCAGGCTTTATATTTGATGCTTTCAATCATTACGTAAATGTGCTTTACTCTCTCATTTAAAAATAATATGTAAAATGACTGAATAAATGAATAATTCCTAGGTATCTATCCATCCCTAAGGCCCTTCGCACCAAAGCTTTCTGACATTTTCCTCTCTGACTCAGCTCAATTCAACTTTCCATTCTTTGTCTTGCTTGAGCTTTCAGTGTTATCCAAACCAAGTGACTATGCCTTTCTTCTTAAACATTCTTCATTTGGGGATCACGCCCTTGATTTACTGTTCTGTATGACCATTCCTTTCCAGTCTCATTTGTTAGGTCCTGGCAGCTGCTCCCATCCTTTAAATATCAAGTTCCATTATGGCTCCATACTGTGAGCTCTTTGTTCTGATACTGAGCAGTGGGCTCCCTCTGCTTGCCTGATCTGAGCCAATTAATTACAATGAGTTAGACATCAAGAAAGGAAGTTTAATTAGATTAGCTGGCTAATTGGAAGACAGGTGACTAATGTCTCAAAAACTCATCTTTGAGGATTTCAGATTCTTGAGGCAGTTATATAGGGAAAATGGGCAGTAAGGAGGGGGTCCAGGATGTTGGTCTCCAGGCATGACGGGCTCCAGGCACCACATTGTTCCATTCTTCTGTCAGCTGTGATGGATACCTTGTAGGTGTGTTTCCTGCCTGTGGTCAGCCTGTTCCTGGAGAGAAACTCATAGAACAAAGTTTTAATTTATCGAAGTATCAGGGAGTACATATGTAAGCAGACGCCATAAATCAGGAGAGCATGTGAATTTTTTAAAGTGCATGCAGAGCAGCGAGTAGTCACACAGAGGAGGGGCTGGGGCCATTTAGCAAAACAAGATGGCCTCACTTTTGCTCACTTACAGTTCTACATCAGTGCTTCTCAAAGTGTGGTCCCTGAGCCAGCAGCATCAACATTACCCGGGAAGCTGTTAGAAAAGCAAATTCTGAGGCTTCTTCACCTCAGAACTGCTATATCTGTCAGCATTCTCCAGAAAAACAGGATCAACAGGATATATGTATTTAAAGGAATTTGCTCATGCAATTGTGGAGACTGGCAAGTCCAGAATGTATAGTGCAGGCACAGACAAGAAACTCAGGCAGGAATTGATGCCGCATTCTTGAGATAGAATTTCTTCTCTGGGGAACCTCAGTTTTTGTTCTTAAGGCTCTTCAACTGATTAGATGAGGTCCACCCACATTATTGAGGGTAATCTCCTTTACTTAAGGTCAATTGATTATAGATGTTAACCACATCAACAAAATACCCTCAAAGAAACACCTGGATTAATATTTGATTAAATAACCAGGTACTATAGCCTGGCCAAGTTGACACATAAAACTAAGCATCACATCTAATGAATCAGAAATTCTGGGATGGGGTATAGCAATCTATCTTTAAGTAAGTTCTTCAGGTGATTCTCATGCACGTTAAAGTTTGGAAACTACAGGTCTGTACTTTCTACCTAGATGCTCAGCCATTCCAATGGTTTCAATTACTATTTATATACCAACTCTCAAAGTTACATCTATGGCCCAAATTTCTCCTCTGTTCTCTTTGGATATTTCACAGATACCTCAAACTCAATGCATCTAACATTGAACTCCTGACCTGCTGTAAACCTGGACCTCCTCCACTGTTTAAGATCACAATAATAAAACATCATCTTCTCAGGGGTTCAAGCTAGAAACCTGGCATTCACTTTTGACTCATCCCTATTTTTCACACAGAAATCCAATCACTCATGATTGTCTTAGAGATTTTACCTCTAAATAACTTTTCATTCTATTCACTTCTTTGCATTTCCACTATCCCCACACTATT
Organism: Equus asinus; assembly: GCF_041296235.1. Lineage (NCBI taxonomy): Eukaryota > Metazoa > Chordata > Mammalia > Perissodactyla > Equidae > Equus > Equus asinus. Next base: position 56,910,870 of record NC_091809.1, read on the forward strand.
CCAAACCCATCACTGTTTCACTTCGATTAATGCACTACTTCTTCCAATTCTTCATTCTCCATGCAGGAGATGATTTGCTTTAATGCAAACCTGGGTATTAATAATAGGTAATACATCTGTTTCACCTGTGCTTTGTATCATTTAGGATGCCTTTGGCTGCAATTAAGGAAAAAGATCAACTTTAAATCGCTGAAACAGTAAGGAAATTTATGATTTTACCAAACAAAGTCCAAGGCTAGTTGATTCCAGAGCTGTTTAGTTTGGCAGCTCATCAGCATCACGAAGGACCAGCTTCTGTCTGTCTCCTGGAGGAACACTGTAGTCTCATTTCAGGGTGTAGTGTTACAGCCTCTGTAGCATGCAATCCCCAGAGTGAATGACTGTTAATGAGTCCCACGTGGTGGAAAGAGGACCATGGAGACAATGTGGGCAAGGACGAGAGAGGCCAAGAATTTGATGAATTCTCGATGTGCGTACTAAAATCACCAAGAATGGTGGCAAGAATGTAAGTAAAGGGATATGCCAAAACTCAGGGACTAAAATCTTCAATAAATGAGAAGTGACCAGGAAGATGGTAGAAAACTGCAATAAATGGAGGCAACAGATGGTATAATCTTAAGGCATGTGCTTCAGTGGAGCTGGATTTTTAGGAAGGAGAGAGGAATAATGACCTGGTGGCAGCAATAACGAGCAAGGAGGGCATGGATGCCACCTTTGGACCCTATAGGAAAAAAGAAAGAGCCATCATTAAGAGGGCTTCAGGGGAAGCTATGTCCTTAGGAGACATCTAGTTTTTTAAGTGACAGCTAAGTGACAGAATCGTGGCCAAAGAGGGGAGTTAGGAAATGGGCTATATACCCAGATAAAAATCAAGGGCTCAGGTCCAATCATTCTGAAAGGAGAAAATAGATATTGTGGGACAATAGCTGTCTTTGCCACAAGTTTCATCTCCCCCATTATTACTATGTTATTTGTTTGCAGGATTTAGGAGGATGGAATGTGGGTTGTTGTTAGCATTGTAATCATACTTTTAGGGCAGTGCTTCCTAATAGGTGTTCGCGAATGGATTCCAGGTACCTCAGCCAGAGGGATGGTGTGGAAGGGCCTCCCACTAGGAACTGCCTCATCAGGAACATTTCTGAGGGCGAGTCCCCTAGTTTCTTCTGATTCACCTGGCCCTGTTCCTCTGCTAAGAGGTATGAGCAAGGCCAAGGAAGCCAGTCCCCTGCATATCTATTTCAGTATCCAACTGCAGAGTGTCCCACTGCCCATAGTGGATAAGAGGCCCCTGAAGCCACTGGATGAGATGCCAAGGGTCATGCACCGCACCCAAGGTCTTGTCATGGTGTCCTCGGGTGGGAAGCAAGGAGGGGAGTCAGAGGCTCTACAAAGCAGAGCTCTCGGCTACAGCAGCAGAGACTCTCTATCCTTATATATATTTGTCAGATTTTTCCATCCCTTTGCGGCACATACGCTCTTTAATGACGTCCAAGCCAGCTTCAGGGTGACCGCTCCAATAAAGCGTGGATGTTCTTCCAAATAGAGCATCATGATTTTAAAACACTTGGTATGAAAATGTTTGATTGCATTCAAATCCACACTTTGGCAAGAACTTTCAACATTACCTTTGTCAACAAAAGAAAAGGAAGATTTGTTATATCCGTTACATGTAATCTTAGCTGCTGTAAAATTTTGAATGGTTGTAAAAATGATTTAAACATTTTCATCACCTGCTTGTGCAAGTAGCATTTCTGGTTGATGTCATCTATCAAGAATTTGAAGAGATGATCTTTCCTTTGTCAGGAATTGTGGGGAGGCATTTAAGCATACAATCTGATTAAAAAAAAAAGTTATGGTCAGAAGTAAGCTAAGTTTCGCAATAAAGTTGTTTGGAATTTATTTGACTTAGACGTACGGACAGATTTATTCAATAATACGTTGTGTTTTTATTTCTTATCACAATTATATAATATAGAAAAAGTAGACTTCTTTTCACCAAGTCCCATATAGATACCTCTAAATATCTTCCACTTTACTCCAAGTATGCTCCTAAAATATTGGCACTTTTGATGTGGGCAAAAATGTGAAGGATTGCTTTAGTGAAAGCACTGCTTAGTGTAACCAAAATGGTAATGGTATACGTAATATCTGTCCACTCTGCTTGTTAAAGTGCACATTAATAAATTGTGTATTTTTTTCTAAACATCCCCAGGAGTTACTGCCTAATAAAGCCATGCTACTCTATTCAGAAAGGAAGGGGAATCTGGAATCTTTTACTACTGTGATATAAGTACTGGTACCAGCAATGTAAAAATTTTTAATTAACAGGCATTTTTTGGATGCTCAGTATCCATGTCCCCTTCCTGGGTTTATTGATTTTTTTCTGGAAATCACTACATTTTTCATCTTCACAGTCCAAGTAGGGTTGACTTGACTCCAAGCTCTAGGAATGGTGTATGATGGGCCCAAGCCTATCCATATATTCCATTCTCTTCCTTACAGTGGTTGGTTCAGAGACAGGCACATAACCTGTTCAGAGCCAATGAAATGTAAGAAGACTATTTGTTGAGACTTCTGAGAAAAAGAAGCTTCACTCTTCCCACTGATATTTTAGTTGCCCATGGAGACGAGACATCTGGACAGTTATAAAGCCATTTTGCTACACTGAGTGGTGCATTTGGGAAGCCTCTGTAGGAGTCTATCAGGGAAGGCTGAATAGAGAGGGTGAAGTTGAGTCCTTGATGACATCATTTGAAGTGCTGGATCAAACCTCACCTGATGTTGGAAATAATTCTGAATTTTCAGTTTTACGAATCAGTGAATTTCTCCCTGTTCTATGGTTTCTTAGATTCTGTATTTGTCTGTCTGGCATCCATTCATCACAGGGTCAATTATATTAACTATGTTTTCTTATTTTTTGTATTCTTGATGCTCTGGCATTTGTAGCTTCTCTTAGTGGGAAGAAACTGCTCCTCCCAGGAAGAGCCAATTTTTAGAGATAGCAAAGACTTGGCCTGAGCATGCCTTTCATGTGCAAACCAGCCAATCCCATCTATACCCCATGACTAGTCTCTTTATCAAACTCTCACACACTAAACTAATATTTCTCCTACCATAAATCAACCCAGGGCCAGGTATCAGACAACTAGAGATTACCCCTGTAGCCTACAGCCTACCTAACATCATTTAAATGGGCCAGTCCTAAGCCCCCGCCCTGCCTTGCTTTTCCCACAGAAACTCCAGTAAAGGCTCTGGCCTGGGCTTTTCACTCACTGTTGCTTCTGCCGCCAACCAAACCCTGATGCTTCCCCCGTGGCCCTGCGTGGTGTGGTGGGCCCTCTTCTTTCAGGAAAGGTAATAGAAATCTTCTTCCAAGGTCACTGACCTCAGTCTCTCAGGCATACCACTGTGAATTAAATCCCGGGTTTAATTTTAGAACACCTCCCCCTTCTTTTCCCCGATTTTGGTTAAGTTGTTTGAGTTGGAGTTTCTATTACTTAAAACTGAAAGAGTACTAACTCATGGAGCCAAATAACTTAAAAAGGAAAAAAAGTCAAGTCACCCTAGAGGGATTTTCGTCAGGTAACTGTCCACTCCCTTCTTTTTCATTAGACAACTGTTTATTCTCTCCCATCTTTCTTCTCTCCCTTATTCTCTCCTCTCTCTCTTCCCATCTCTCCCTCCCTTCATTCAGTATTTATGTAGTGCTCCCAGGTGCCCGTGCTGGCACCAATGTCACAGAATTGTATGAGACAGTCCCTGCTCTTGAGTGGCTTACGGTGAATGCGTTTGGGGTAGACAGATGGTAAGTGATCTGACAGAAACAGGTAAAGATTTAGTGGAGCCCGAGGAAAGAAGCCATCAGTTTTTCCTAAGAGTGGTGTTCAGGAAAGGCTTCAGAGAAGGAGTGACCCCTGAGCTGAGTCCTGGATAGATTTTGTTACCAAAGCCACAAACAGAGCAGAGAAGAGCTTTCACTCAGAGGGCACTGCATGGAAGAAGATTCAGAAGCTTAACTCTTGTCATGCTCGGATGTGGGCAAGTGATCTTCTGTACCTGGAACACAGGAGGTGGCACTCACTTAGTGCAAAAGTTAATGGGGCACCAGAAAAATCAGAAATTGATAATATTTTAATGCAGTATTTTTAAAAATAAAAATTAGTGCAAAACTCTTGATAAACAAAACATCAAAATTTGAAAAATGAACACATTAAAATTCACAAATGGCGTCCTGCAAAAGAAGTTTCAGTAAGCTAAAGTCAATTAAAAATTACTTAAGATCTTTACTTAGTCAAGACAAGTTGTCAATGATGTCAGTTCCTTCAATTTAAAAGAAGAAAAGAAGTAGATTTTAGAAGTACTGTTGATGAGTTTGTTTCCATTAAAGCCGAGAAAGTAAAAAGACAATAAATTTTGTTTTGATGTAAATAAAATATTTGAACCCAAAATAATATTGTGGGTTTTTATACATATATTTTTCAAATTTTCAATATTTTTTCAACTATCATAATACTCTGCAATAAAGCTAATCAAACAAAATGGATATAAGATCATACAACTTGTCTGTTTTTACAAAAAACAGCAATACAGTTCAGTTTTTTGATACTTTATCAAAAATTTTTACAATAATTTTGATTTAAAAAATATTTAAAATATTATCCTCCTTGATTGCTAAGTCTTTTGGTTTCCCCTTAAATTTTGCTCTTGAAGCAAATGCTTCATTGGCCTCACTCTAATTGTGGCCCTGGTAAAGAAATTATGTTTGTTTAAAGAAATAACATATTCTTAATGTTCCTACCCACTACGAGTGCTTTTTGAAAGGTTTAAAATGGTAAGGTTAACTGAAACTGCCTCACTCTGACACTAGGAATATAACCATTGTGTTAGGAAAACTCAATGGTCTTCCTTCTGTGTGTCTCTTTTACTCCTCACACAGAACACTTAATTTCTGGTCACCAGATATGTGGAGATTTTTCCCCACACTGAGCAATTCTCCATGACACCAGCTGAGTGTCCTACAATTTAACTCAACTCTGACACAACAGTGTCAGATCCCACAGGTTAAGAACTCAGTTCCACAAGACTGCTACCACCCCACTTCAGATGCCAATTGCAGTAGTAGGATCCCAGGTTACCTTCTGTCCAATTTGGCTACAAATTGGAGGTCCCCATGACCTGCTCTCCCCTGGATTCGAATATTTGTTAGAGAAACTTACACAACTCTGGCAAACACTTACAAGATATGATAAAGGATGCAGATGAAAAGCCAAGGGACGAGATATATCGGGCTAGGTCTGGGAGGGTCCAGAGTGAAGGAGCTTCTGTCTCCACGGACTTGGGGTGTGTCACCCTTCCGGTCCATGGGCATGTTCACTGACCTGGAGGCTCTCTCTCAACCTCGTACCTTTGGGATTTCTATGGAGGCTTCATCGCGTACACATGGTCAATCACTAACTCCATTTCCAGCCCCTCTCCCTTCTCAAGAGAGTAGTGGGCAGGGCTGAAAATTCCAAGCTTCTACTCACAGCTTGGTCTTTCTGGTGAATAGCCCTCATCCAGGAGCCATCCAGGAGCTTACCCAATGTCACCTCATTAGAACAAAAGGGACTCCAGAAATGGGAACAAAGACCAAATATGTACTTCTTATTGTAAATCACAATATCACACCACTATGTAAAAATCAAGCTTAAATAATTTTTCGACTCTATATTCCATAGCAGAAGATCACAGAATTTTAGAATTTTTGAGCCATAGCATAATGGCACAGAGTAAACTATATGAATATGTTCAAAGCCTTCGTTCTTTATCTCATTTGTTGTAACTTACATCTTGAATGAAAATAAGATAAAGCAGCAGATTTTGAAATTATTATTGATAAGTTTGTAATCCATGTAGAGCTAGGGGTTTACGTGGATAGATTTCAAGGGGTGTATGTGAACCACCTTAAATTTTAGGCAAATTTTGTAGATGTGTCATGTCTATGACTATGGTCTGATTCTGTACTCACTCACCATTTAATTTCTCACAAGTTATAGTTTTCCGACATTTAAAAATTCCATCCATTCATTCAGTAATTTGAATCAAGTATTTCTATTTATTTATTTATTCATTTATTTGAGGAAGATTAGCCCTCAGCTAACATTCGCTGCCAATCCTCCTCTTTTTGCTGAGGAAGAGTGGCCCTGAGCTAACATCTGTGCCCATCTTTCTCTACTTTATATGTGGGATGCCTGCCACAGCATGGCTTGACAAGTGGTGCGTAGGGCTGCACCCAGTATCCAAACCAGTGAATCCCAGGCCACTGAAGTGGAACGTGTGAACTTAACAGCTGAGCCACCAGCTGGCACCCCTGAATCAAGTATTTTTTTAATGTGCCAATTACTATGTCTGTGGTTATGGTTATATTTTAAGTGGGTTTCTTATAGATAGTGTATAGCTGGGTCTTGATTTTTCCTGTGGTCCTCAATCTCTACCTTTAATGACGTAGCTAGACCATTCACATTTGACTGTAATTACTAGCATGGATATAATTAAATGTCCCATCTTGCTACTTGTTTTCTATGTGTCTTTTGCTTCTTTGTTCCTTTTTATTTTCTTTTCCTGTTTTCTTTTGGATTTTATTTTATGATTTCATTTATCTCCAGTAATGGCTTATTAATTTTACCTCTTTTTATAAGTTTTTCTTGTAGTGTTTCTCCTAGGATTTATAATATATACCTTCAATTAATCAAATCTACCTTCAGATAAAATTATAGTACTTCGTGTATAGTGTAAGAACCTTCACTAGTATGCCTTCAATTCTTCCCTCTCCTTCTTTGTGCTATTGTTGTAAATTTTACTTTTACCTACATTTTAAACCCCTGCTGCTCCTTGCCATGTGGCAGTTCACAAGATGGCATAGTTTCAGGCCAGCAGCAGCACGTCTTTCTGACTTTTTTTAAATCTCCAACCTCTAGACTTCCTTTTAAGAACTCACCTTATTAGGTCAGGCCCACCCAGGATAATCTCCCTTTTGATGAACTAACTGGTTAGGGACCCTAATGACATCTGAAAAAAAATCCATTTTGCCACATAATATATCATAATCAAGGGTATGATGTGCTCTCATATCCACAAGCCCTGCCCACACTCAAGAAGAGGAGATTATTCATGGGCTAGCATCATTAGGGGTCATCTTAGAATTCTGCCTAATGCATTTATTTAAAGGTCCTGTCTTATAGTTTCAACATCTGAGTCTCTGAGTATGGTTATATTTATTGCTTTTTTTCTTCACAATGGGTTATTTTTTCTTTCGCTTTTTGTGAATGCCTTGTAATTTTTGGTTAAATACTGGACTTTGTAGGTAGACAAACAGTAGAGACTGAGGTGAGTAGTATTTATATGTGTAAATGGCACTTCTCTTTTTCTGTTAGAACTTTATTTTGGGGGGATTGAGTAAATGTAGTTAGGAGTTGTGCTGGATTTGGGTTGTGTTGTTGCTATCATCGTCTTCAGTGTAATATACGCTTCAAAGTCATCTAGTGGTAGGTGCTATTACTCTGGTCTTAATGTAGAGACTGAGGTCTCGGAGTTTTTGTTCCTCCCATAAGCTTTCAGCCATTCATTCACATATTTGCCATAGTAGAGACCTCTCTCCATGCTCTTATCCCGCCCCTCAGTAGTGGACAGGTTTTACTCGTTATTCACTAGTACGCTTGTGGTGGGAGCCAGCTAGGATTTTCTGTTGTGCTTGTCTAGCATCAGTCTAGGAAGGCAGTTTTCACTTTGACCTTGAGGCTGAGGCTTTCTCAGTTTTCTTGCCCTTCCATCTCCTGAAAACAAAGCTGTCGTTCACCTTGGGTGGGAGATTCCTGCCTCTCGCCAGCAGTAGTAGACTTCTGCTTGGTAGTGCTGTAAAATCTCGAGCCCAGTTTCCTGCCCCTCCTGCATCAGTGGAGGGTTTTTGCTTCTACTCCTTCTCCAGAAGCGATGGTTCTCTGTGCCACAGAAACATAAAGGATTTGCTGCTCCTTTTCCAGCAGCCTAAGACTTTTGATTTGTAGAACAGAAAGGTCTGGCAAGTCAGGCAGGACATTTGAGTGGCCCCCAGTAGGTGCTATTCACCTCATGCACATCTGCTCCACCAAAAGAGTCTCTATCTGGTCTTCCACCCTGACCCAATATTTCTTCTAAGCTGAGTGAAGGGTCGTGAAAAAGAACTTGCAAATGAGTGCAAATGCCCTTGGCCCAGGATCCTCAGCTATATCAAACTGACATAATAGCCAACACTTGGCCTTTAAGGATTTGTTGATATTTTAGCTGAACTTACCCACTGTTACTGCCAAGAGAACACCACCTTCTCTCTGCTGAAAAGGTGTAGTCTTCTGTAGGATCCATTTGTGTACTCCATCTCTCCGTGAAGGGATTTGGTCTGCTTTGGAATTCAGTTTGCTTAGTTACCAAGAGCCGTTCCCTGACTTGCACAAGGAAAGTTATGATTTTGTAGATCATTTGGCTTTTTCTCATTGTTAGGGTGAAAGTGACATTTTTCACCACTTTCTATTTCTTGGGCAGAAGCAGAAGCCCAAGGCTGTGGAGGTGAAATAAGCGTAGTTTTGGTTATTGAGCTCCCATGAGCTGGTGCTGTGATAAGCAACTTATAAACATTCATTCTCAACTTCGCAGCCACATCAAATGCTAGGTATGCTTGTTCTCATTTTACAAATGAAACAATAGGCTTTTTCCAGAAGCCAGAGTGTAAGTGGCAGAACAAGGATTTATATTTAGTTTTGTCTGACTCTAAAGCTCAAAATGTGTTCTTTCCACTCTTCATTGTTGTCTCTGTAATCAATGAGTCGGGAGAGATAAAGTGGAAAGGTTTATAAAAATAATCATGTAACTGTGGTCTAAGTGCTGTTATAGAAGTAAGCACAGGACACAGGGAAATATAAAGACGGATCTCCAAATTTAGAGAATCAGGAGTGTCTATGAGGAGATGATTTCTAGAATGCTTCTTGATGGATGAGTAGGAATTAGGCATAAAGGGGTAGATGAGATATGCCACATTTTGTGCCCACTCAGCTTCTTTTGAATATCTTCCTGTATTTCTTTTCCACATTATGCTTCCAGAAGGTGGAAGCCAGTATTTGGTTTCCTGTATCTCTTGCTGCTAGGTCACAGGTGACACAGCACCAACAGTTAGATATTCCTGCCTGAGGTCTGAATTAGAAAGAGGCCATGCATGGAGCTCATTTCCTGAGAAGGTAATAGAGCGTGCTAGGGAGGCACCACTTTCAGAGACAGTACAGACAGAAGCCCTAGCAGCACTGTCTCTTGTTCAGTGTCCTTGCTCTGATGAATGTGCCCACTGGTAGATGGACATGGCCTGGGGGGCAGATCAGTGACATAATTTGGGTGTTATTCTTGGCTGCTTTGCCTTCAGGCCTGATGCTTGTCTTTCCCAGAAATTCTGTGAACGATCTAGAATCAGTTAATGAATTCACTTTTTGCTTAACCGAGCTGGAGTGGGTTCTGTTGGTATACTTAGGAACCCTGTCTGAAACAGGAGCATTCCAGGTAGAGATAATAATTGGCAAATCTTAGAAGGAAAAGAAGATGAAGCATTTTGAAAACTGGAGCTCTGAGGAGTAATTTGGTGTTATTGGAGTAGAAAGTAGGTAAGAGAAGATACTGGAGATATTCACAGACATCCTGTAACAAACATTGAGTTATTTTAATCAGAAAGGTGACAGGGTCATATTTGTGCTTTAGGAAAATCACTCTGGCAGCCATGTAGAGAATGAACTAGAGGGGATCTAAGTGAGATGAGAAGCAAAGAGTCTATTAGGAGACAATCGTGGTAACAACAGTGAGAAATTATGAGTCTCTAAATTCAGTCAGTCATAGTATGGATGAGGAATATGGAGCAGAGTAAGAAGACATTTAGGAGATATAAGAAATTTAAGATGTTGACTGATTGGATGTGAGAATGACAAGGAAAAGGGGTTCGAGAATGATTCTCATGTTTCTAATTTGGGAGATTAGTTAAATAGCAGTGCTACTCACTGAGACAGGGCATACAAGAGGAGGTAGATGTAGTGTAAGAGATGAGGAGTTTAACATACTGCAATTGAGAAGCCAAAAAGAGATAACTAGTATGAACTTGGATATGTGGGACTAGAGTGGAAGATAGAGACTTCTGATTGAATGATGTTTAGGTGGTAGTGGACGTCTGGATGACAGTAGGATCAACCAGATGGAGTATGTCTCATGAGAAGAGAAAGGGGCAGAAGATACAACCCTGGGTAATATTAACATGTAAGATTTGGTTGGAGGAAATGAGGAACATAAAATAGACTGAGAAGAAATAAACAGAGGGTTAGGGGAAAACTGAAGAATGAAGAAATCAATTGGTTTAGTTCCATATTGAAAATGTTAGTTGATATGGTTAAAGATGTTTTTGATGACCTTGACATGGACATTTTGGCGAAGTGATGGAGCTACATGGAGGGGTTAAATAATGGATCAAAGGCCGCTCTTTTCAGTGACTAGAATATGAAAGGAAGACGAGAACTGAGTCATCACCTGGAGGAAGATGAAAAGGTAAATGATCATAAGGTCTGCTACATGTCTATTGCTATGGGTGACTTAAATAATGGAAGCAAAGACCAATGAGGAGTCAAGGAACTGCAGGGCAAGGGCTTAAATGCAGCATCTGCATTGACCATGAAATCACTCAAGATGATAACAGAACTTGGGGTGGAAAAGAAGAATAGGCCAAATGCCACAGTCCTCGATGAATTCGAGGCAATGACACAGAAGTCAGCAGACAGAAGGCACAAGTAGGTGGTCCATTTTGACAGCATGGTTAGATGACATACACTTTAAAGAGGAGGGTTTTTTATGCATGGGGGCGGAGGTATAATTGTAAGGATTGCCATTCCTTTTCCTTCTAAGTTTGTAGCACATGGAGTGATATTATCAGGAGGTTGGACAATGCTCTCAGGAGAAGCTGAAGATGCTGGTAGTTTCTTTCCTTTATACTGAGGGCACTAGAGAGAATGGTGGCCAGGTTAGGGAGAGAGTGGGAAGACGAATGAGGAGAAAGATGAGAAGTGCAGAAGAATATTGGGAGGAGAATGTGGGATGAGAGGGAGAGTTTATTGGGATGATTTTGATGTGAGGCCATGACTAAGGATGACTTGGATGTAGGTCTGGTGAGTTGAGTTTCAAGCGAAACTCAAGTCAAAGTACTGGAAGTTTCTGTGAAGGTCAGAGGCCCAAAGATCCTGAAGCTCTGACCTATTCTGACGGTGGTTTTAGAAGTTTAATGATGCTGGCAGACTTTGATTGTGCTTGGAGTTATAAACAGCATGTTGTTGGGGACTGTGGCCCTGAGACAGTCTCAGGCAGATGGAATTAATCAACTGCCACATTTTAGAAGCCTGAAACAGCACCAGTTTTAGGTGACTGAAGAATTAGGTAAATCTCTAAATGGAGGCAGATATGGCATAAATTGTTCCAAATATCTTCTTTGTTAAAAAATTTTGAAAGCATTCACATTTATCCAGGAAATTAGCTCAGGGAGCTGGCAGAAGTTTTTATATAGGCAAAGATCATTAACTTCTTTAGGTGAGCTTCACTCATTCATTCATTCAATCAGTTCATTTAATCATATATTGAAACATTGCTTGCCAATGACTACAGACCTATTCAACTTCAGAAACAAGTGTCTACAGACACAGTTTTCAACCATTACTAAATGTTTAGGAATTTTAGAATTGTTGGTCAACTGTATGCACTCTGGGGAGGAAATCATAATAATCTTCTCCTTAAGCAGGCTCTCTTTGTACTTGGGATTACAAGATTACAAAACTCCTAAATAAGCCTTCACTCAAGCCATGTATTAGGCATTATAATTTACAAAATATTTATTTAATGACCTTATTATCATTAAAAAATGATTTATGTTTTATGCTTATTTTGTTTTTTACAACACTTTGCAGTCAGCACAGGTGGCTAAAACAATTATGTATTCTGGAGATCCTCTTAATCTACCATCTTCTTCAGATCCAGAAAAAATCGAACGAACCTTCTTTCTTTGCCATGTGGAAGGACAGGTCCCAGTCTAGATTTCTGTACATTTCTGTGGGAAAGAGACATATTATTAGGGTCATTTTCGGCCTAGTATCAACTCAACCATGGGACTTAGAATTTTCTCCTTGACTTCCTCCTTTAATCCAATCATAAATACCAGTTTGTAGCATGTAGGAAAATTTAACCTAGAGGTATTCAGGTCATGGGAAGAGGACTACATCAAACATTCCACACCTAACGATGGAAAAATCATATGTCAAGTATTCCTGTTCTCATAAGTTCTTTTTGGCCATGCAGCACAATCCTATTGGCCTTTCACTCAGCTTTCTGCTTTCTTAATGTCTCCTTTCTCCTTATGTTTTATTTTTACTCATTTCTCTACCCACTTTTTCCCCCAAAGAAAATAAAATCAAAGCAAGATAAGTAAATAAACAGGATAAGTAAAGCAAGATAAGTAAATAAAATTTCCATGAAATATTCTTGTTTCATGGAAAGTAATTTAGTTCTCTGTTGTTTTTTGAGATAAAAGTTTCAAATCTCATCTCTTGCTCTTCTTAAATTATCAAAATCTTTTCTTAAAGAAGAACATTCTCTTTTGAAAAGACTGCTGGTACTAGCTGTTTAGAAAATATATAAACATACCATCTATTACATTTGCATTTGGTTTTATAAATGCTAAGTACTCTGGCCTACTGGTCTATCCGAAATTAAAAGCCATTTATGAATGTGCCTGAGAAGGCACACTTTTCATGTAGCATCACACTAACACATATAGCGCAGATGAAGGTGCACACTTTCAGTTTGTCTTCTCAGAAACTCTCCTGGATGTCACCTTTCATTTAGTTCTTATTCCTATTAGCACTTCATTGGTGTTGCAAATTGAGATATTCTGAGAAAATTATTAGCACATTTTTTCACTGATACTAACTTAATACATAAAGTTGCATGTATGCATTGACAAATATATATTGAACACCTACTATAAGCTATGCCACGGGAAACGGAATGAGTTGACAGTCAACACGGGGAAGGGATCTGGGAGGGAGGGGGACCAGGGAACAGCCCAAAGCAAATGCAGTAACAGTGAGACTGGCATTTTCAATAGTAGTTATTGAATTGAGTGTAGCAAAGCAGTTCTCCTGAGGGCTGTTTATATCTTTCAAATGTGGTCCTTCAATTAACTAGCTGGAGTAACTTCCAAACTGGCTTTGCCTGATATGTTCAGGAAATTCTGCACTATGTGGTTATCTTGCTTACTTGGTAATTAGTTCTTTATGGAGCTAAATATTTTAACTTAAATGTCTTTAACTTAAACATAAATGTTTTAAAATCTCATTTCCTAGCTCTATAGCATTTCCTTAGATTGGCGTCCAGATAGATATCCCTCTCTACTGATGTAAAATTTAAAATTTTGTTTTTGGCAAAATTATTTTATTAGAAATTTAGCTAAATAATACTATTACTAATATATAAATAAAACTATCAAGAAATATAACTCCCTAACTTTACATCGCTAATTTACTCTGAGTCTTAAATGGAAGATATGTTTAGAAGTATGGCTAAAAACCAAATTGAGACCCTGTTTTGGCTTATTTAATTACCTACGACAACTTCTCTAGCTAAACAAATTGTTTCACAGCTAGGTACAATTACAGGGACTACCTTCTTATCTGATCAGAAGATTTATCAGATTGTCTCTTTTGTTTTTTTTTACCTACTCCTTCCAGTGAGGTAGATGATGTTATGAAATTAGCCAATCTTCAACCTTTATTTTAACTCACTATATACTTAACACACACCCTAGAGACTATTAATGAGGAAAGATGTTTTTCTGCTTTCACTTAATTAAATTAATTCAATTCAATTCATTCATTCATTCAACAAATATTTATTAAGCACCTACAATATGCCAGGCACTGTGCTGGGTATGCTGGGGATACAACTGTGAACAAGATTGACACAGTCCCTGCCCTCAAGGGGCTTACAGTCTAGTCATTACACAGACAAGTACACAGGCAATTACAATGCAGTATGGTAAGTGCCGTAAGGGGGAGAAAACATTAAAAGGGCACCTAACTCAGTCTCATAGGCAGAGGGTGGTGGATAGTCATGGAAATCTTCCCGGGGCAGGTTTCGATTTGAGTGCTGAAGGATGAGTACGAGTTAGTCAGGTAAAGAGAAGACAGGGGAGAGCTGTAGACTGAGGAAATCGTAGATGCAGTATCCCGTGTGCTGCTTTTGAGGTTCATTTGTGGGCGGGAGAGTTTGGGTAGAGGTGAGAGAAGCTGTGGAGGAGATACACAAGGGCCAGGTCATAAAGGGGCTCATTAGCTCTGCTCAAGAGCTTGGAATTTTTCCTGAGGGAACAGTGTGTGTGTGTGTGTGTGTGTGTGTGTGTGTATCAGATTCGCACTTTTTAAGATTACTCTTCCTGCAGCAGGGATTGAATGAGGGCTGGGTATCTTGAGAGTTGAAGCAAGGTAATCAATCCTTCAACTTTTCCAACTTTGTCTTTCGTGATATCACACCCTGTGCTCTCTCCAGCCCGTTCAGTCACATACACTCATTAAACAAGCCATTGACATGCATGGCTTTGGGCCACTGCTCACCCATAAGGCTCTTAACATCTTCTCCACCTATGAAAACTCAACTCATCCTTCAAGGCCAGACTTCCAAAATCATCCTAAATTGTGCTTTCTGCCGAGATCTGTAAGTATTGTGATATCTTTCTGTATTATAGTACTTATTTTTATTTCAAATGACCCAAACCTTCTTTTGAACCATGTTAATTTAATCCAAACGTAACATAAGGTGATTTTTGTAAGTAAACATGGGTATAATTTTCTTCACTATTTCCAGTTGAAAACAAGGACTAATTCTCCATTAGTTGTCTATCCAAAACTATTATTAGTGCTTTAAATGATTTAAATGGAATAATGGGAATGGGGGGAGAAGCCCAAGAGACACATTATTTTATGCAGCAAAATACAGTCAAGTAAAACTTCAACACACAATTACAGGGTATGTTGCTGTTGTGACAACGATTCATTCCCTAATTCAAACACTCCATCACTGACAATTCAACCTGCTGATGAGTCAAGATCTGTAAAAGAGGGTAGCTTAATATGCAAAAATAATAAGGGCTAGCTACGCTTTCCATTATGGTCCACACTTGACTTCTACCATCCCTCCTATAGTCTTATGATTTCTCAAATAACTTTTACAATGATAAGAAAAAACTTTAAGCTCTGTAGATATTGTAAGAATGTCTGTTGTTTTATTCTTTTTGGTGGGTACAAAAACCACAATTTTGTACACAGAACAAGATTATAAATAATATCGATAACATGAGTGACCCGTAGTCTCTTTTGACTCTACATTGCAGACTGATGATTTCACGTTAACGTTGTCGTCATTTTGTTTTTGTTCCTGGTAGTGAGACAAATGCAATCTGTGGACACCGACTCATGTGACAGAGTGAAGGTTATAGCAAACAAGAAGATGACCAACAACTTTTATAAAAAAAAGTCTCTAAAGTTTATTACAGTGATGGCATTTATATCAATTATTGCAATGTATTGTTCCCTAAGATGGTTAGAAAAAAGAATTGTGTTGTCCTCTACTGAATTTACGTCAGTTAAAAAGCAAGCATGTTTCAGTATTTGTTTTCTCCAAAGTAAGTGTAAATACTTCCTTTAAATTTTTTCACAGGATTTACATGTTTGTTTATTATTTTCTTATCACAGTTTAGTGATTTGTTTTCTCCGCTGGATAGTCTTCCGTTGAATAAATGGGTGTTCTGGAGACACAGGTTAGCATGTTCATTGACTTCTATAACTATTTTATCCCTTTCGGTGAAGACCAAGGCCTTTCTGAGCAAGAACTTCACAATTGAATGTGCTAACTGGCAAGTCTGATTAGTTTTCAAGTCCACTCGAGTGAAATTTGTTGCTGTTAATACACCCATCCCAGCTCCCCCCACCCACTCCCCGAAAGAACCTAAATGGTGAGTTTTCCTGATATAAACTCTGAGTTTGGGTTTCCGAGCTGAGCTCATGCACACGTTGCTGCTGCTGATGTCTGGCGCATTAGGACGTACTTCCCGCTGTCAGCCAAAGGATTGGTTTAGCGACGACCCGCACTTGGCGTGTCCCTCAGGGCTGCGTTTCCATCAGTCACCAACACAGTTTAATTAAGGCACTCAATTATTTTTTTGGTTTTTATGGTAGGTCCGATGCAATGACAGCCAATCCTGAACTTTGTCTAATTGCAGTTCCAGTGTGTACAGCCTTTGGGCAGTCAGGCGTCAAGACGCGGCCATTCTCACCCACACTCCCAGTGATGGATAATCTGGCTTTGTTTCTTATGGCTTCAGAAAAGGTCAGCTGGGTTGCATGGAAAGGAAACAGAAAGAATGTGGAATGTTACAATATTTCTGTTTCTTCAACAAAATATGACACAACAAACACCAAAATATCAATAATTAGACATCTGCATTTTTTCCATATTCTTTTGGTCATATGAAAACTGCTTATCAGGAGAAAGGAAAGCTCAGCTATGCTGAAGATGAATCGGTCTCAAGTTTGTGGTCCTACCTGTTTAAAATCATAAAACTAGGT
Organism: Equus asinus; assembly: GCF_041296235.1. Taxonomy (NCBI): domain Eukaryota; kingdom Metazoa; phylum Chordata; class Mammalia; order Perissodactyla; family Equidae; genus Equus; species Equus asinus. Next base: position 56,927,564 of record NC_091809.1, read on the forward strand.
TTTGTTTGGCAAATCTGGGCAGGACACATGTTTTAACTTGCTACACCCTGGTACTTCTAGTTCAGCTTAAAAGCTCCTTTAGCTTTGACAACATTCTTCGTTTGAATCTTTTTGTCTTGTTAGAAAACCTTTTTACGGTGCAAGTATCATACTCTTAAAATCTAAACAATTTTCTGTTAGATGAATTTTCTAAACAAACTATACATGTATGTACTATTCATGACAGATCTTCCTGTTTTCAGAACACAGATCTATCCACAGACACGTTCATTCATTCACACCAGTCATAGACATGACCCAGAATAGCACAGTTAGTGACATAAAGTTCATTCTTTGCCTACCATGGAAGCTAAGGCTCATATTTTACGAAGCTTTAAGTCCTTAAAGGGAGTGCACTGAAAGGGGACATATTTCAATACTTCGTGAATGGTCATCACTGGGGAACTTTCCAGATTGAGGTTATGGGGTCAAGTCTCTGAAATCCTCATTAAATTCTTATTCTCTGTCTTATTAGGTAGCAGATAATAATATTACACAGAGAAGAAACAGGCAGTGTTAGTATGTAAATCTAATTACTTTCCTTTATTGCCTTTAAATTCTTTCTAGAGCTGAATTTTAATGTTAACTCTACAGGAAAATAAGGTAAATGATATATTCCCTAAATTTGTTATGGCTTAGATTATAACTTTCTCATAACTCATAATGTATCTTAATTCCCTGTTGTGAATTTAAGTTTACCTAATTCTTTAGGAAATTCCATCCTTGTATTTATTCTGCCCTGAAACTTAAACCTTTGAATGAAATTAGTAATTGGATTAAAAACTGTTATAAGGAAAAGGTTTGGAGATCAGGTACCCTGATAACTTCAGAAAGTTGAAGTCAAATTGCTAGTTAATGACATATCTATGATAATAACCAGGTCATTATCATAGTTCTGCTTTTGTGAACCATCTCAAATATTAATACTTATCTTCAAAATCAGAAGTCAGGCTACAATCTCTAGAGAAACTCTCCTTAACACTAAACTAAAACAAACCCAGACCAAAGTCTGGATTTGTTTCTTCAGATTCCCTTTCAACATTTGATATTAAGTAAAATAGATAATTATTTAAAAAAATCTAGTAGATTTATTTTGTCTTAATTTTTTTGAAGAGGAAATATGAAAATACAATTAATAAATGTATTGTGATTTTTTTGAAGTCATTTTTTCAGAAGGCTTTTGCTGTAAAATCTGTTTTCGTTTCCTTTCTTTTCTTGATTGCTTTTGAGAGGAAAGGAAAACATCTAAAGATGGAATGATTCCACATGCTTTCAAGTAATCTCTCCTTCTCTTTAGATTAATGCAACCGAATGTATTAGTTAATAAATCTATGACAGCTCCTTATTTTCTCGTTAAATCTTAGCATTCCTAGTTCTCAGCATTCTTATTTCCTTTACTTATATCTCCTGCTTCTTCCATAAAATGTCGTTTCTATTCATCTTGCTGTGAACCTATTGAGGCTGCTCAAACTGGAAAACTTTCTTATAAATTTACAGGTGGTCTGGGTTTGGTTGGATTCTTTGACTAATGTCTATGACCTTAATTGTATGTGTTTCCTTAAGGGGCGATCAATTTTATTTATTTATTTGTTTGTTTGTTTGTTTGTTTTTAAAGATTGACATCTGAGCTAACATCTGTTGCCAATTTTCTTTTTTTCCCATCTTCTTCTCCCCAAAGGCCCCCCGTATACAGTTGTATATCTAGTTGTAGGTCCTTATGGTTGTACCATGTGGGATGCCACCTCAGAGTGGCTTGATGAGCAGTGCCATGTGTATGACCAGGATCCGAACAGGCGAAACTCTGGGCCGCCAAAGCAGAGTGCATGAACTTAACCACTTGGCCACAGGGCCGGCCAGCCCCGCCATCAATTTTAAAGTAGCTATTCTACCATAAGTTAAAGGCTTCACCTTTTATTTTTGAGATCCTGGGACAATATTATTTAAATTATCAATCACTTTCATACTTACGACCAATAGAATTTTTGAAGGAAAAACTTGCTTAGTATGAGAGTGCAATAAAAACTGCCTACTTTCAAGTCTTCTCTCCAGTGCAGATCATTTCACTTACCCTGAATGCCAGTAAGATTTTTAAAAAGTCATATGGATATGACTGCTTTATTTTTATTTAACATTTATTGTCTTAAAACTTCAACCCCAGCTCTAAAGGCAATTCATGTGATGAACTGCAATGACAGCTTCTGACTCCAATAATATTATTACATGTAAATACATAACCTGGGAATTTATATCTCTTTTATTTATATTGCTTTTTTGCAATTTCCCAGAACTTTGTAATGAACTAGCATCCATGAGTATTTCTTTCCAGAGTTTTCTAATATTCTTTTCTTTGCTTCCTTGCCGTTGGACCTTGCTAATTGTTAGAATGCTTTTGCTGTGCCGAAGAAAAGTCGTTTTTAATGAACCGGTAAAAAACCTTTTTAGATATCTTACAGAATTCATCTCAGAATGAACTCCAAATAATTGACTCTGAAAACTGGTCAGGTATTGTTTTTCTCAGTTTGAGAAACTCTTTCCTCAATTCTGTAAATATTAAGGTGAAAGCGTTCCTAGAATGGCCAAGAGAACCTGACACCATCCTAGTTTGTTGTTTTGCTATTAGAAGACATGCTGAGAACATTCTGATCTGAGAGAATTAAGAGTTGTTCTTAATTCTTTTCCACAAAATTGGGAAAGAAACACTTTGGGCCTACTTCTGTGCAGTTATACTCAGTCACTGATTTCTAGGTGATGGATAAAAGCAATTAGATCTTGGTAAAAAAGGAATGGCTTTTGTTCTTTGTTTTAAGACACTAACAAGTACTTCAATAGCTTTCAGATCAATAAATATCAGAATCAAGCACATTTCACTTGACATAGCCTCAGACGTGCATCTTATTCTTAGGAAAATTATATTGGGTTTTTGACACTAGGGACATCAAGCACCGAATGTCTCTCGTGGGTTCAAAGTCTCATTTATCATTGTAATCAGAATGAGCAGCCTGTTCAATTGGCTATTATATATGATTTTAGAAAATGGGTTTTAGAGACTTGATTTTAGGAAGAACAATAAGAAATGCTTTCAGATCTTATATTAAAACCACTTTCTATCATTAGAGGAAAAAAAGTAGTGGACATTTAGAGTCTTAAAAAATGATCTCCAGCTCCTATATTTCACTGAATGCTTACAATTTTTATTGTGACACAACGAGAGGATGTGAGTAAGTGGGGCTGATTGAAATGAAAAAAAGTCCATAATAACTCACTGCAATTTTTATCTTCTACTGTGTCCCTCCTACAGAACACATATATTGCTGACATTTTTGATGGAGAAACTGTTGTATTGCCTAAAATGTGTATTCGTCTTAGTGATACTGTGAACATGAAAGTTGAATTTCATCTAATAAATGGGAATTATAGTCAATATTCTAACCATCACTCCTGCCTAAAGATAGGCTCAAAGACTATGGTCAGATGAATAAGCAGTGGGGTTTCATTCTTTAAAAATAAAGTATAATGGCATGCGTAAAACAAATTAGAATAGGAGCTGAAATTTCTTGAGCACTTACTAGATGTTTGGAGCTTTTGCATACATTGTTTCTCAGAAAACAATATGATATCAAAAATAGGCTTTGATTATTTGAAACAGGTTTTATGCTTATTTTGTTATCCTAAACTTGGATTGTTCCAGAGAAGACTAGCCTGGTCTGTGTGCAAGGAAACCCAGATCTAATTTCCAATTTCTCCCAAATTTTGGGTAGAATATACTGTTTAAATCATTTTGCAGAGCAATTCTGGAGGTTATCTTTTGTCTTTCTGACCCTTTCAATGCAGATATCTATTGGCAACATAAAGTTTCAAACAGTACGTCTGCAGCCAAAGAAAACCAAACCACTTTGCACTGAAGTTTTCAAAAATAGAAAGCTCTAATTAGAAGCAAGCAATACCACCACTGGACAGACAGGTCACAACAGTACGTTCACAGGATGCATCCCCCACTCACTGTAGTAGGCCCTAAGTCCTACCCCTAAATTTTAATACTTTCGGTTCCATATACGTTGTAACCTTCTCTATAGGTTGCTAAATTCTGGGTATTCTGCGAGGAAGTTGGGTTAAAAGTCTGTGCACTCTTTGCCACCTTCATTCTCTTCGCTTCTGCCCTGGACTTGTAACAGAACTCTATCAAAGCCACCAGCATTGCCAAGCCCAAGCCGCCAACCAGAATGTAGAAGACGCCTGCTACGTTGCTCAGGCTCAAGGCACTCGTCTTGTCCTGGGGAGATAAAGACACTTGAGTTAATTGCGGAAATGTCACATGCAGAAGGTAAAAAAGAACACATGAAATCCAAACAGCTCATTAAAGGAAACACTTAATTTAACCTGGAATTATTTACATGTATAAATCACCGATGTAGGTGTATGCATTTAAACATAAAGCTTATAACTGTCAGAAGAAGTGAAATTATGATGATTACCAATAAATTGTGTGTAATTACATTCGATAAAATCTTTAACATTTTATCATTATTAAGTAGGCAGTAAAAACCACTATACTTAGCCATATATAAGCATTTATGTGTTTACATAGGGTGGCAGAAGTGGGCTTATTATTGTTAAGTTTGAAAATGACATGTTTAAAACCCAGTTACATGGTAAGGGGGCCTCTTTTGGCTTTCTTTCCGTTAAAATGTACTTTTAATGTTTGAGGTTTATCTTGAATAGATCTAACTTCACATTTAAAGCACTAAGTGAGGGTCTTTGAGCTAGCAGTTTCACGTTTTGTTCATCATTACTTTACCAAATATAGGCAAATCATGTGCTTGGGCATACAAATGACCATGGCCAAATGAGAAATAAATTATTTATGCATGGATAAATTTATAACTATTTTTACTGATTTAAAAATACGATTCCATTCCCATTTAAAAGTGTTTAATCAGCTAATATTTTAGATATATTATTCTCCAGAGCTTTAGTATACACACTATCTCATAAGAAATTCAGAAATAGTCAAGCATATGATTGGAAGATACTAAAATTGTAACAAGAATTCAGAATTTTATCAGAAATTGTAAATATGCATATTATATAACACTTTTCAAAAAAGTAGACTACCTGAAGGATGCCCTGTTCCTATCACCTTCTCGGAATAGGTTTTGTGCAAAATATGATTCAGACACTGAAATAGTTTTATTAGGAGAGTTTTTAATTCAAAAAATGTACTGTGTACACTGTTCACTTAGCCATGACATTAACTGATTGGACCACAAATTTAGAGTAACTTCATTCTTAAAATTTAATCACTCTTTTATGTATTTATGCTTCTCCAACTTTACATAAGGATTTGAGGTAAATATTTCATTATTTCGCCAAGTTGTCTCATTCCACTCTGGTTCAAAGGCAGAAAAAGCTGATTAGAATCTAGGGTTAAGCCCTGAAAGGGAATCGATTAACATTACTTTGTTTCCTTTTTAAACTAATTGAGGCTCTCCTATTTAAACCAGTCACTTCTTTAGTGTCTTAGAATAACAAATAGGTTTTTTTTCTTTCTAGAAGAAGATACAGAAAAAAATAAAAGAAGATTCCAAGAATCCTCAGCTTCCAGGCATTGATACTATATTCTATGAATTTGTGCAGGTATTTAGATTCACTGATAAAGTGTTACATTACTTTCTTTAGAATAAAAATATAACTGTTTGCCACCCTATTCTCACTTGTCCTCAACAGAATCAGGCCTATAGTTTCTGGAATTGTTCTAAAAAGAATTCATGAATAAAAGATCTTAGAACTTGAGGATATTATTCATAAACGTTGATTTATTGAAATAATTTTGACAGAATAGAATTGGAAGTCTCACTCTGTTTATCTGTCAGCACAGAAATATAGTAGGGCTTCTTCAAACTAAAGTGGGATGCTTGGCAATATGGTGACAAAAGACTGAACTTCTGAATAAGCATATATTTAATATTTAAAATCATTTTCTGGATGACTACTGATCAATTTCCCATTTCCTGTTTTCAAAATGCATCTGTTCTTGAAATAATAGATTTCATGGCCTTTGCTGCCAAAACAAACAAACAGAAACCTAACCAAAAAACACTACTTTTATTAGTGGTACGTAAGTTTGAGAATAACATAAGGAATTTTATTATTTTATATATTTTTTCAGTTAATTTAAGTTTATTTAAAGTCTTACTATTGGGGAGCAGGTTGCAATTTCCTGAAAAGACAATCCCTGTGGCTGAAATTTACGACATTAGCTTCTAATTTAGGCAATGTCTAGAGAAATGCTTAGTTTTTACTGTTTCCATATGCTTTTGACAATTGCTCCCGTTTACTGCTTTGTGAACACAAGAGGAGGCCCCGAACTACAGCAGTGACTGACCTTGCTTCCAGAGTCCTTGGGTCCACATTCACCTTTATCGTACCACCATTTGTTTTTCAGCTTGTCTAAGACGCCTGCCTCACTGAGTTTCAAAACGGCAAGGTTTACAGGAGTTCTTCACGTGGAAAATAACATAAATAACATTATATATGTTATTTTATGTTATTCAAGTAAAACTACATTAGAATCGCATGGCAAAGTGACAGAGCAGAGGCCACAGTAGGTGCTATGTCTTGTACTGTAGGCCCAGGTTCAGAATCAGACATAAAACTGGGGCCTGCTCCATCGCTTTAGGTAACAGGCACATACTGCTTGGGAGGATTTTTAAATAAAATATATGCAATTACTGTGAATCCAAAACTATTGGCTTGGATTGGATTTCTTGAGCGTTTGACAATTTTCCCAATGGAAATGTGGGAGTCATTCAAAATCCAGAAGCTCCTTTTTTTCCCCTCAAAATTAATGGAAGTGGCTGCAGGTTGACAGACAGACTTATCTAGAAGCCAGCTAGGACTAGTTTCATTTCTTGCAAGCATCATGATTCAGCTAGTGGAATTTTACTTTATGCTATAAAAGTATGTCTACAGTCTCCATTGTCAAATTGACTCCTTCACCACACTCATCCAAGACCTAATGGAAAGAGGATGGCAATTCAGGTGTTACTGACAAAGGGCCACCTCATGCAGAGGAAAGTCCTTTTAAGAGAAGTCTGTAACTCATTATATTAAAGAGTAAGCCCATGCTGATCTTTTCCTTTTGAATTGCAGTGTTTAACCTAAATAATATCACCAGAAGCAATGTTCATTGATCTTGACTCCACCTTATTGAAATACTCTAAGTACAAAGTGAGGTGACTATAATATACTCTACAAATTCTCACCAACAAATACATGTTAGGTCAGGAGTAATCAAGACTTTTAGGAATAGACCAACACCCCATACAATAAAATCCCATTTTTCTTTTCTACCATTTTTGAGTCCTTCAATAGTAAATACTATTTAAGGAGTCTCAGGGAGGAAAGGGTCAGTTATCATGAGCATCAGTGTTCCAAGGAATCTAAGAATTCTTCTGGTTTTCATTCTCATGTTAACCTCAGTGTGTATATAACAAAGCCTAGGAAGATGGCTGGGAAGCAGTAACTTCCAGGCTCTTCTGTTGTTATTGTTTTTGTCATTGGTTGGGTTTTATTTTTTTTCGCTTTTACAAACATTCAGAGGGAGACTAGTCACATTCCTCTTGACATTTCTAAGCCTGCCACAGTCATTTTGTCTGTCTGTATCTCCTAACGCCTCACTTCTAGGAAATTTTAAGTGTATTTGGAGAAACACAGCATCCATTTATTTGGTCACCAGGGGATTAATTCCATAAACCTATCTACATGACCAGGTAATGCTTCAACAATGATGGTGATAATGATAGCTAACATTTTACTGAGCACTTACTACTCACCAGGCACTGTTAAAAGCATTTTACCTATTTAGTTACTATTATCACCTGCATTTTACAAATGTGGAAACCAACGCACAGAGAGGTTAACTCATCTACCCACACAGCTAGGAAGCAGCTGAATATGGATTTGTAATAGTCTGACTTCACAGCTTGCGCAATTAAAAATGTTGACAACAGAAAACTCAGGAAATGGGGTTTCTGGTTAATTGAGTTTTCTGGTAAACAGTTAAATCCATTTATTTTTTTGTACTGTGAGTTCTGAAAAAAGTTTCTAAAACATGTTTTTCTTTTTGTTTATCTGGTTTCTGAATACAGTTTAATTGTTGTATCAATGTTATGAGATCTTACAAGGTTCATTGTTCCATTTAAGAAGAAATATGGATTTGCTGTGATCCTAGAATATTATATTGTTTTTTGGACTAAAATCTAACATGAGCATGATTTAACACTTCCTACTAAAAGCTGAGTTTGTGAGTGGGCTGGGGTGAGGATTATGGTTAATTGGGGTGCTTGGTTAAACGTCAGTTAATCTAGGTTTTACGATCTATACCCCCTCACCCGAGACTTTACTCTCTGCCCTCATGTATGAAATAACTGTTAGAAAACCATACCTGTGGGTTGGTTGGTAAACTGTGAACTCCTTGAGAACAGAAGCTATGTCTCAGTCACCTTTGTCAAATAGTATTTACCAGGGTGTCTGACTCAGAGTAGGTGCTCTGTAGGGTTGCTACATTTAAATTATTTTGAATCCAGAACAAGTGTTTCCTGATACTAAGGGTTTTTAGGTCCCCAGGCTATCGTGCCTTTTTAACACACATATAAGTACATTATATTAGTCTATAGTGCACTTCTTGAATGGGATGTGCTGTGAGGAGGAAGACTTCATGCTGAAAAGAGAAGGAAAATGAAAGCAGAGTTTCCTTCAAGTTTCTTCTAGAAGGGACAGTTGAAGGTAAAATTGTGGATTAGATGAAGACTGCCTTTGGTTTATCTCTCTCCCTTTTTAAGGTACTACTTTCCCCTACCCCTTTGATTTTTCCCCTTGCCCCTTTGTCCCTTCTCCTATTCACTCCAGTAGCCTGGTTTTAGAAGTTACAGTTAGATTGGAATTTTGCATGTGAGATATTTATTATTAACCAAATTTAATGATCAGCTGGTGGAGTGTCAGGCACTGAGCAAAGGATTTATTACTGGGAGATTCCTTCTCCACGTGTTGGCTTCTCTTACTGGTTTTTGTCTACCATGTTTTTTCCTGCTTATGAATGCATATTTTCCATAGAAATCCCTTTATTCCTGCATTGGTTTCCATGGCGGTGGTGAAGGGGAATAGGCCATTTATAACATATTTTAAAGTCGGGAAGGGCTGTGTTCTTCAAAGTGCCAAATTGAAAACTGAGTATTATGGGATCTAACGTAATTCCTTACGGACAGATTATTTGGTAATCACATTAAAAATGATTTTTATATGAATACCCACATTTATGTGGATATATATAAATATACATCTATGTGTATTTTTTATACATAGGATAAAGTATAAATACAAAAAATCAACAGTTTTGTAGATATTACTAGCACTGTGGGTCATTGATGATTGCAGACATTGCCAAAATTTCCAACTAGAACCAGGATTAAACAACTCACCTAAAAATTGGCATAAAATTCTGTGTATTGTTTGTGCTCAGACTAAACCATGTCAGATTAATCAAAGGGGAAAATGAGTTTTAGACATTGCAGTGATACTTTAAAATTAAGTTCACTGTCAATTAGTAAATTTCTGTTCCTTTATTCCTAAGAATGAATATGAATTTCTTATGACCATATAAAAAGACATTGCAGGAATATTAACATGATCAAGGGAGTAAGTTTTCAAACAAGAAAATTTGTACCCCCACATCATGCCTTTCCACTTTATTTCATTTAAGATGCGGGAACTTTTTCCTTGTTTCTTTTGTTAAATTTTTACATTCCAATGTGAAACCTCTTGACTCAGGATTGCTATGGCCAGAACTTCCTGAGCTGGGAATGGCTATCAGGTGAGTGGAGATGCTAACTATTTTGCAGCTGTGGGGTGTGACTGGAAGCTGCCACAGGGACTTTAAATAGTTCAATTGTTGGTTATATTAAATCCCAAGCTCCTGGAGGGAAAGGACAGTGAGTAATTCTCTTTTTCCCCACAGTTACTGACACACGGCCCTCTTAAAGCAGAAGTCTAATAATTTGCAGCCGAATGGAAGGCTGGAGCCATCCTCCCTGCTTACCGGCCTGTGAATGACAGGTGGGTCAACTGTCTCCTTGTAGGAACCTACTCACGTGTGTGGTACAGCTTTCCATGGTTTCCCCCTTCACTAGGTGAATCACTGTTAGGAAAGTTAGTTTTGTCCTACCAAGATTCTGTATTTGAAAATCAGATGACACTGGATTTCAGTATGCTTGGGCTGAGATCTCTGAGTGTGCGTTTTTCCCTTTACAATGAAGTGGCAGCATTTAATTGTCTCTTCCGCTTTCACTTTACGCTCAGCAAAGGCTTAAGAGCCAGCTTCCTTCTCCAATTCAGCACTTTCCTCCTGATTTTGCCTCTTTTGAGGAAGATCAGGCCAAACGAGAGGGGAGAGGTAAGCTGAAAAAGAAAAACAGTCACCTGAAGAAGGTACAAAACAAAAATGAAAAAGTGACAGCTGCCTCCTGGGAATTTACTTTGATCTGAGTTAGGTCAGGGCATTTATAATATCACCTTTCATTATAAATTCAGAGTGGGCATTATTAGCATTTAGATTGTAACCACCTATCGTCTTGGTGATAAATATTACATCAATATATAACCTACTGGAATGTTTTTCAGTATGAAAGGAAAATTCCTGAGGGAAAAAAGAACATAATGTAATTTCATTTGGGAGGAACATTTTATGTTAATTTTTTATAACATTTTAGAAAATTACATGTTAAGATTTGAAATAACAATTTGAAATATCATTTTGTAGTTGATGTTTGGTGAAAGTAATGTACCATATACCTATGAGAACAGGCAGTTTGATTTTTGAAAACTACAAGGTTAGAATCATATTTATCTTTTTGCATAACAAATATTTACTTAGCGTCCATTATGTGCCAAACAACGTTTGGATGTAAACAGATTAAAATCCAACTGAGTTGTCCAATCCTTTATTTAAATAAATTAAAGTGACTTTTGTTACATTGATTTTTCCATTATGTGCATGCACATTTCTGCTCCTGCTTGCTTGCTTATTTTTCTCCGAAATGAGTCTTTAAGGTACACTAAAATAGGACTTCATTATTCATTTTAGTGGAAAATTTTGCGAAACAGTGTTATACTTGTGAGAAAAATAAAAATTTGCAAGCAAAAGTTTTCTAGTGGAATAGAATATCTTTGCTTTTCTTTTCTCTGGTGCTATTAGAACACATTTTCTTACGTTTCTAGTTTGCATGGAGAAATAGTAGATTATCAGTGTAAACGAATACTTTGCGATATATATATTATATATATATTTATATTTTCATGGGAACTATCAGAACATTCTAGGCAAGTTGGGGCTCTAAAATATAAAAAGAGTTAATACTCCTTATCAAAACATATGATTAGTGCCTCGAATGGAGATGTCTTGAAGGAGAACCATCCCAGAGGAACCTCTGAGGATTCTTTCTAGCCTCTCTCTGGTGCTTTTTTTTTTTTTTCCGGGGACTCAGATTTTCTCTCAGGACCAGGAGATGGATCAGGTCCACACAGTTCTGTTGTCTCCTCCTCTTTCATGCCTCCCTTTCTGGCCAGAGTATTCACTTGGCAAAGTCTCTCCTTCCTCCTCCTGCAGTAGGGCTGGTAGTTAGATGGGAATGTACAAGTGAGCTGAATTTGAAAGGCTTTTTAGGTTGGAGTGAGGGGGAAGTTAGCAGGATTGGAAGAGGGTAAGGGCAGCTGCCATCTCGACAGGTCCTCCCTCAAAACAGGGCATGGTTCAGGGGCTTGGGTGGCCAAGTGACAGAATCGATAGCCCAATCAAGAACCTGAAGATAAGCAGGACTTTTTGTTTTAAGCAACTCTCTAGATTTCAAAAGGAAGACAAGAATGTATACTTTTACATTTTCAATATTCTTGCATACCAATTGAAGGTATGTCAGAAAAGAAAAGTCAGAGTATTCCCCTCTCTGGATTGTTTTTGTTAAGTCTATTCTTAGTAAGGAAGGATTCTGGGACACTAATTAATAATTTCTGTTAATTGTGCACCTTTTTTTCCCTTTAGACACTGCTTAGAAATTAAAAAAAGCAAACATTATTTTATAAAGCTGGAAATATGACGTGGACGCGGTGAAGACCAAGCTGAGTTAGTCTTGTTTTTGTAGACTGATCATTGTAGCTTGATCCATTTATGGAAGGCAAAAAAATGCATAGTTCACAAGACTGTCTGTGATTTTTGTTTAACTTGTTGTTTAACAGAAGCCTGAGGGTTTTAGGTGGAGAAATTACTTTCTGGTACGTACTCTAGACAGGCTAGGTGACAGGTTATTGCTGTTACTTAAAAACATTTCATAGAAGTTCTGGCAAAGAAAACAAGACAGACATACCCTCTCCAATCTCCCTCCTCTCTTCACTAAATTGCTCTTTCAAAAACTTGCATCCCTTCCTGCTTTCCAAAACCAAGGACTATAATCGTTGTAGGACTATGATGTCTGATCCACAACCTTCTTAAAGCCAGAGATTTTCAGAATTTATTTTAATTAGGTTTGTTACTATGTCCCCAAATTGGTAATGGTTGCAAATATTTTTGCTTTGACAGTAATTGCATATGTCAGTTTGCAAAGGGACTTGACCAGCAATTCTGGTGGCATTAGTAGGTCTGAAATGTGTCTCCCAGCAGATGCACCTATTACTTTATATACTGTTTACCCGCTTTTGGTGACATTGAGGCTAACCTTGGAGTCACCTCCCCCGCTGCCACATTCTCCTTTGTCGTACCACCATTTGTTTTTCAATTTGTCCAAGAGGCCTTGTTCATTCAGTTTTAAAACTGCGAGGTTAACAGCATTTCTTGAAACGATAAAACATATTTTGTAAGAAACTGCACAGCTGTTAAGATGTTAGAAGGAATGAGGACTTAAGCTCTTTTATAAACTTCTCCCAGACGCTAAATAAACCTCTCATTTTGCCATCCTGCAGCCCCTTCCACCAGGGTCCAAACCAAAGGCAATTGTAACTGATTCCAAAGTGTATTATGCATGTAGTATTTGGTGCTGTTCACTTTCACAGTTCATTTATTGTCAAGTAACTGACATCATTATCAACTAATTACATGGATTACTTTTTTGTGCAAAACAGTAATAAACTTGAATTTACTGGTAATTGAGAAAGAATTGTGTCTTGAATTCCTTTGCCTCTAAGAATGTCAATGACCCAAAAGAGACTGAAATGAAAATTCATTCCCAGAAGGAGAAACATAATGGCATAAACAAACCAACACACCAGCCACTGATTTTTGTGTACTGATTTCCTGACAACAGTGAGTCGGGCTTAATTATTATTCCCTTTACTGTTTGTGTGAATTTAGTTTGTTTATTTGTTAGATTTAGTTGGTCTCCAAAGCTAGGATTTCCAAGTTTGGTTCAGGATAATCAAAAGAAAGGTAGTTGCAGCAATTAGGGAAAATTTCTTGAATTTGAATTTTGTGTAGATTCTTAAAGGCATTGGATGCTGTTTAGAAACTAACATCACATAGCTAATTTGACTGTTTAAATTAAGTAATTAAACCCCAGGAAGTCATGCTGCTTGTGATGGACTTTGCAAACAAACACTCTAGATGAAATTTCCTCCATGTTTATCTCTACGGGGGAATAAGGGTGGCACATTTCAATTATTCTCTCAGAGAATTAAAAAGAAATATGTCATGGACTTTTGCCTCCCATGCATTTGGTTTCTCTCTTGCTTTCAAGTTACAGTTTTTAAATGAGCCATTAATTCTTTCAAGAGGGTTTTCAGCATTTAATAAATTTCTGTTAAATCTAGCGAGTGGTTTACGTACTGAGAAAATTTGGGTACAGTTGTGCTATGCTGTTTGATAAATACTGAGCTTGATGACTATTTAATGCCAAATCAATTATAGATAAAATAAAACAACCCATATTAGTGAGTAGCACTTGAACATTGATTTACAAGTGAAATATTTAGTTGACTAACCAAAAGTGTTGCATATTTTACTACTAATTAGCCTATTAAAGGGTTTAGTCTCTTAAAATATGTTTGTAATATTTCCAGTAAACGATGTTCATTTTCCAGCGTTATGATGGTTTGAACCAGTTGGAGAGTAACATTTCCCACAAGTAAATTGCACACTTTGAGAGTATTAAACTCTTCTTAAGAGTAAGACTGCCATTTATGAAAAACTGAATAATTAGCTGTTCCCACATTCCCAAGTAAGTGCCACATTAGTGGTGTAAAATAATTAATATACTTCCTAAAGTGAACAACACCAGGTCGTCAGTTTAATCACCAAGAGAACCAGACTAAAATATAGGAATGGAGGAGTATTCAGTGAAGATAGAGACATCTATTTTTTTAAAAAATGCTTTTGGGAGAAAGAAGTTGTTTTAACTTATTTTGTGTCCACATTGTGTCTTTTAATGAATTAAACCTAACTACTAAAATGTTCTATTTTGGAGAAAACTATTTTTATAATTCACTTTATCTGAGCCTGAAATATTCATATAAGTTTTTTTAATGGTATCCCAATTATTTTATATGTTGGTTTAGACCATTCCTTTGACAAAACTAAAGCCATTTCATGAGAGGGTTATTTAACAGGGTTATTAGCCATATCCAAAGACAGTTTCACAGCACAATAGAAAACAAAAAAGCAAAATAAAGGAATGGATAAGGAAAAAAAGCTTTACGTTGAGAAAATTGTTTGGAATAAAGCTTTCTACAAAAGTATTCTAAGACATCGTCTCTCTAACACCACCTAATAGGCCATGTAAAAACAGTTTAGTTTCACACTGCTATCCGTATACGTGTACATGTACATAGTCGGTTCATATAATACACTTGACCAATAGATAAGTCACTGCTCAATTCACAATTAATCCACGTTTGCCTTCCAGAAACATGTGGTCCCTTGATAAAGTCCACTTAATACTATCATATGCAAAATTTACTTTTCAAATAATGCATAGAAGGCATTTTGTAATTAATGTTTAGAGATAGGCTTCAGTATGTCAAGATTTCTTTGCATGTTAAAAGTGCCTGTTATTTTCTACAATTGTTCCACTAAAGATGTAATTCCTTTATATAACCAGTTTGGGTATAAAGGCCTCCTTAGATTGCTGTTTCAACTGCAGCATAAACCACATATACAAGGGCCATGTGGACATCTCTTCTATGTTACTGAATGCATCTCTCTTGTATATTATTAATAAGAAGAATCATGAAATGACTTTGAAGAAAATACAGAAAGTTACTTCACTCTTCTTGCTAGAATAGATTAAAAAGTATTTTCTATCCAGACAAAAAGAAAAAGGACCTCTGAAGGAGTAATTATAAGCAGGTCTAAGGAAGTCATGAGATAAATGAGGGACATAGAAAGCAAAGCCTTGCTGCAGCACATTTTACTGTTGCTTTGGAACCCCCTTCCTTCATTTCAGACATAGATTGCAAATCAATGTCAGAAACACAAATTGATGATAAGGGATATTCTTGTCCTGAGTAAGCATCAGAGAAGCTGTAATAGCAATCTGCTGAACAGATAAGAGATAGAAGAAAAATGTTAATGGGATATTTTCTACATTAATTATTTCTTTTTTTCTGTTAAATGCAGCTTTTACAGAATAAACTAAATTGAAATGGATTGCTTTCATTTAAAAAATAGAAGGAGAGGAAGAAACAGTGGCCACTTTCTTGCTGCATGTGTAAACCACGTTTGAGAGCCCAGGTGTGTTGACAATGACCTTATAGATTGAAATAGGACCCAGGTAATTTGCTTATTTACCTTCGCCTTTTATGCCATAGTGAATTCTAGGTAAGAAAATCTCTACTCCAAATAGCTTATTTCAGAGTAGTGAGATGCTGGGAAACTTGACACAGGGTTGGAACAAAAATGCACACCTAGTCAAATTCCAAGACCTCTGGAAAACTTCCAAAGGTTTTTATCCCTGAAATTTCCTTCAATTGGGCTTGAGATTATGAAAATCCATACCTCATTGCCCTAGCGTCTGGGACCCATTTTTGTTAATGAGAATCTTGTTGAAATACCACATAAAACAAAAGCTATAGAATGGAAACAAACAGACCCAAACTTTTTCCATTTATGAATTTTGGGTAAATTAATCTAGTGCAAAGTAAGATTTTCTTATTAAAAACACGCCTAATTCAGGCTAAGATATCTATTTCTTATTCTCTACCCTTCTATGAATAATTTATCATTAAATTCTATAGATTTGGATATGATTTCATGCACATTTATGCCTTACTCATTATACTTCTTCTGGACCCTATTTCTTAGAGTGTAATTTTTCTGTCGGTGAGGTTTTAAAGTTTACATCGGATAAAATGTCTACCTAAGTAAATATCAAAGATTTTAAAAGTTTTTAAGTTTAGTAAAGTATTTTTATGATTTCCTGGATTTGAGAATATTATTGTAATGGACTGATATATATAAGCCCTAGATTTAGCCAATGTCCACACACAAGATATTTAGGGAATATATAGTTTATAGAATAAATAATTTGCAATATAATATTCCGTCTGGTTAAAACACATTCAATTCTATTTTACTTAATAGGATATATATTTCATTGTCGGCAATGATGTCAATAATGTATGGACCTAACAGAAGTTTGTCTAAACTACTCTGTAATTTTGCTAGTGCTTTATTATCCTTGTCAGAAAGGATCCATGAGTTACATACACACGAGAAATTCTCCTCAGTTTTAGACCTGTGGTCTTTTAACTGGAGTGTTCTCTTCATACTAAACTCTTTATAAAATTTAAATGTCAGGTGTTAAAATGTCCAGAATATTTACCTGAATGATGCTGGGAATTTTTTTCATAGTCCCCAATAAATTTTAATATATCTTTAAAAAATTTAAAAATTTGTGAATCAACAAGAAATTGCATAAACAAATAAAAAATTCGCTTTAAAATCAGCAAAGGACATTGGTAGACAATTTACACAGGAAGAAATAGAAATCATATAAAAATAATTCAACCTAACTTGGAATTAAACTAATGTGAATTAAAGCAATACAAATTCATTTTTTGCCATTCATATTGGGAAAGATAAACGTAAAGATAATGCTCAATATAGTCAAGGATTTAATAAGATGGGCATCTTCATAAACTGATAATAGAATTAAAAACTGGAAAGAAAATACTATGGCTTTATACAACAAAAGCTTAAAACCAATTCTTACCCTTGATAATTATTGCTAAGGTGGATGATCAGTGATAATCATTTCTCTTTGAGGGATCAATCTTAAGAAATTAATCAATGATGTTGACAAAGTAACACAATAAATCTGATAGTATATTTATATTGCAAAGCATTAAAAGCAATTTACATGCCCAACAGAAGGGGAAAATTAAGTAGATTTTGGTGCACAACTCCAGCTTGATTTAAGTATCAGAACCACTTATTAAAAATGCAGATGCTCAAGTCTAACTTTGCTGTATCAGATTCTTCTGAACTGGGGGCAGTGTATCTACATTTTTATAAAGCTCCCAACTTGATAGTATTGATAAGCACCAATAATCCATATGACTGAATGTTTTACAGCCATTAAAAATTTTTAATGACAAGGGAAAATGCTTAGAGTACAATGTTAAGTGAAAAAAAGGAATAGATAGTGTGTGTGTGTATATATATATATGTGTGTGTGTGTGTATATATACACATATATATGTATATAGCCTTAATGGAAAAATATTGGAAAGAAATACAATGAATAGCTAGCTATCTCTGAGTGGAGGGATTACGATAGATTTGCATTCCATTTTGTTCTTTATGCTTCCCCACACACCCCAAATTTCCTACAATGAGAAGTGATACTTTAATAATCAGCAAAACACAAACCAAAAAACCCCCCTCTCAATTATTTTATAATATAATGCTTAGTAGAATTGTTTTATGCAAACCAAAATATATATTCTATTTTGGATCCCCCCAAAACTGAGGAAGAGGTAGAATTTAGGAGTTATTCATAAGGATCTCAGAGAAACATTCATTGTTCCTGATTATGTGGTTTGCTCTGGTCCACTTGGTTTTGTGTCTCTAGTCACAAGCTGGAGGACGTGTGATGCATTTGGCTTCTACAAAGGTTCTATCTTGTTTGAAGGGAACAGGTCAGGCAGAGGAGTATGAGTAATGCATCAATTAGCAGGCCTACCCCATCAGATAGGATCTGCAGGAGGTTAGTAGAACTCTCAGTGGTCTAGAGGGGAGACTTGCTGTTTCCCACATATTTACATAAACAAGGTGAGTTTTCCCCCTTAGGCTGAATTAGGTGAATGTGATTCTGAATAGACTTGAGGCCTGCTAAGTGGGCCATTTGAAAAAAATATGTATATACTTCTGTTCTTAGAAAAAGAGATTCCATGGCTGGCAACTATATTCTTCCCTAAACAAGTACATATTGGAGACCCTAAGAAAAAGTCTTTTTTGATTTTTGCAGGAATTAAAAAAATGCATTTTAAAAAATTTTCGATCATTTTACATTTTTACTGTATCTCTTTTTTGAAGTCAAACTAAAATTCCAGATTCAAAAATTCATTTGACTGAAACTTTGTTATGCAGCAGGTGGTGGTCTAGAGGTTAAGATCTGGCGCGCTCACTCCCACAGCTGGGGTTTGTTTCACGATCAGGGAACCACACCACCCATCTGTCAGTTGTCATCCTGTGGTGGGTGCCTGTTGCTGTGATGCTGAAAGCTGTGCCACTGGTATTTTAAATACCAACAGGGTCACTCATGGTGGACAAGTTTCAGCGGAGCTTCCAGACTGAGACAGACTAGGAAGAAGGACCCGGCTACCCACTTCTGAAAACAATGGCCATGAAAACCCTATTAACAGCAGCGAAGCATTGTCTGGTCTAGCCTGGGAACTGTTCAGCTCTGCTGTACACAGGGTTGCCAGGAGTTGGAATCGACTAGAGGACACTAGCAACAATGCAGCAGGTAAACATATGCAGAAATTTTTCCAGGACCACTCTAATAAGAAAATAGTAATTTCATGAAAAATGAGTAATAACCAACTCTGTATAGACTATTTATTCTGTTATTTAAACGATGACTGCATTGTCAGTATTGTTGAGTTGCACACATAAAAGTAACAAGAGGAGACAGGGAGGGGGGAGCATATAGCACATGAGACTGTACTTTTACGGCTTAATTAACGATGTCCCTGCACATAAAGGCGGATGGAAGATTTAGCAGAAAAACTGAGAATTTACAACAGACCCCAGGATTTTGTATAAAGGCAATTAATAACCGACTGAGAAAAAGAACTATTTTATCAACCAAGAAAATATAAAAAGTAAATAAAAATCAGTAGGTTGTCAAATGATAAGGAGTTAAGAACTACATATGTCTGATGTTAAGGAAAGGCATTTGTGTTCACAGTTTTACCCTTTCTCAGCTGTTGAGGCCCGGAAGTGTCACCAGTTCTCAGCATTATCACTGCTTCACTACGTTTCCAATTTAACTGGTGGCTGCACTATTCCTTTTCTTCCCAAATTATTCCTTCCAGTAAACAAGCACAAGGCTCTTTTTGCTTCATTGGATTTGTGCATTCATTTCCAAAGACAGAATTTGGGCTAAATTGCTCTACATATATATGCAAACATTTTTAGAAAAGATATTAAGTTTTCACTCCAGTTTGCTTACTCGATGACAAGTAAGATTTGCATAAAATGGCACTATTAATCAATAATTGAAGATCAAAGTTAGGAGGGAAATTTTTTATCCGTGGAAAGACAATTCCGACCTGGCATGATTTATAATGAACATCTGAAGATCACATTGATAAGAAAGGATTTATCATCTTTGTTTTGGATTTTGGATGACATGTATGCAATTAAGTTCGTGTATAGAGACCTTTGTATTTCATACTCCAAGTGAATCAAAAAGAACTGAACAAATTGCATAGATACTGGACTTGATCCCAGGCATTGTCTCTAAATTGTGTGTTCTTTGGCATTTTCATGACTAATTTCTATTTGAGATAGGTCTGAGGAATGTGATGCTTTGAAGGAACATTGTAATTTTTGTGAGGATGTCTGCCAGCAATTTAGTCAGAGTGCTAGCTAGAGATTGTGAGAAATGAAAAATTTAATTATGTTGTTAGCGCCGAGTGTTTTTTTTAGGTAATCCTTAGAACGATTTCATGCAGTTTCGTTTTATGATTCTGTCAGTTTTAGATCACAGAGTAGCATTTTTTAACCTCCTTTGGGTCATGACCTGTTTCAGAAATTGAGATAAGCTATGGATACTTTCTCACGAAAAATGCACAAACAAAACCACAGACTGGTATACAATTTCCAGGGCTTCACACACCTTGGAAGGGCAATCATGAACACAGATAAAAAACATTTGTTCTAGAGTCTAATAACACTTATTTTAAAATTAATTAACGACTACTTTCAAGTATGTCTATTAAAGGTAAGAGAAATAAAAATATTTCTATGACTCATCGTGGCTCCAGAATTTTAACAGAGAAGAGGTTTTAAGACTGTGATTTGGCAGGAAGGAACTTCCAAGGTACCAGCCTCAATCTGGGATCATTCTGCAACCACAGTATGTGCAGGGCTTCTTTAAGGACTGTATGTTAAATCAATAAAATTAAATAAAACCCGTCGAAAGATATGGTCAGTCACCCTTACATAATATTGATAAAATATCAATTATTCGTATTAAATGATGAAAACTTTTTTATTTGTGCTGGCCTTGGGGTGCTCTTTGAGATTATATGGGATAAAGTCCCCACCCCAAGCCACCCCCTTGCTATTATCATTATCCCTGATCAAATCATACAAAAGAGGGCTTCGTTTCAAGACGAGATCACAGCTACCTAGACTGTGAAGTGCTTCAGGTTTTCTCTGAATATCATTCACTTTCTGAGTTGTGATTATTATTATGCTAAAGCAAAATTTCAAAAATACAAGAGCTGGTGGCTGTCACACTCACTCCATCACGGCCTTTCACTCAGATGCCTTGTCTGGCCCATAATTTGCTGCATGGCCTCTGCCTCTGTCCCTGACTTTGGATCCCTTCATCTCCTAAACCATGCTCCTTATTCTCTTTGTACAATTTCCAGAACTCTAAATCATTCGATGGACCACAATCACGTTTCCTTTTTCCATTCTTTGCTGAGTCTTTAAAACTTCCATCAGTTGCTTTACAGAAGTAGAATCCTACAATTTTTGAGTCAAAATGTGGTTTAGAGGCTGTCTCCAACCTTCTCATTTTACAAATGTGGTCACTGGGGGCTACTGAAAGTTAGGTGACTTGCTCACCAAAGCCAAGCCAAGCTGGGACTCAGGTCTTCTGCCTTCTGGTCCAGTGCTCTTTCCCACTGTGCTATGATAACTTTGCTTCCTGTTGCCACCCTTTCTTGTGGAGCTGAACTATTTATTCATCCCCCCTATGACTAAGAGAGCTTTTCTTTTTCCTGAGAAGTTTGTCAGGCTCGGTGGGGATTATTCTTGATTAAGCTTTGACTCATATACTCCCTCCACTAGTAAATTGGCAACTTCCTCTCTGGCTAAACACTCCTTGAGCTGAAATAAAACTTCAAAGTAAGGTGGTCTTGTCAATTGAACTGACCCCTCCTAAATACCCAAGAAGGAAGTACAGTAGATAACTTTCTCTCAAAAGCAATAACAATAGCTTGTATGATGACTTGATTTGATTAGATGATAATACTTCTCCCAAGCTTAAAATAAGATAGGTCCATTTTGATACATACAAGGTTCTTAATGATTTAAGTTCTAATCTTTTAGGAGATCTAATCTGGGATCTTTAAGAACAGCGTCCTAAGGAAGTTTCAGTATAAGAGATTAGAAAATTTTCACAGAAGGAATAGATATGCAAAAACAAATATTAAAATAACAAAGCCCAATCACAAAAACTCAATCTGATTTTTGAATTTTCATTTCCCCTCCTTTCCTCTAAGTCAATTATCCATTAAGAATTATTTTTCGGAAGGGGGTCTCCCAAATTTATATTTTCATTTCTATCACACCACATCACCTTAGTCAAACCTTTTTCACTTGAGACAAGATCCATTAACTCTGCCAATCGATTCTCAGCTACCCAGAGTCAGAATAACCTTGCTCTCTGCTGGTTTATAGCACCTTGTCAAACACCTTCAGTGACTCATGATTGCCTCCAAGATAATACTCCATTCTAATTTTTCTGACATTCAAAGCCTCCTAACAATTCAGCTTACATATACTTTTAAAGCATGATTTCATTATATTTTATTGAGCCAGACATTATGTCAAATTCTTCACATTCTCATTGAATCCTCATTGAATCCACATGGCTAGTAAATAGCAAAGGTAGGATTAGAACTGGGGTCTATCTAACACGGAATCCCAGTCTAGCCACCCTAATTCCCTAAATAGAGCTTCTCTGCCTCCAGTCAGGCTAGTTTTCTTATAGTCTCAAAGATCTTTTATTCAAATTGACTCCAACCTCATGATAGAAACTGCATCAAGAATTTCTTTTTTCTCTTAGCTTTTCTAAAGTTCTTATCATTCTCCAGTAGTCACTCATTGACTTACTGATTCAACTAATATTTTCAACTAGTACATCCAAATCTTTCTTATGCAGCCTTTCTCCAATATTGTAGATTCTATTTATTTCCTGCTTCTTTAAATTATCTATTATCTGGAGCACTCACATTCGCTCTGAGTCACACATTACTTTTACAATGTTTTTTCTGCACATTTTTCCTCCTTCTTGGAGAACAGCAACGTGTCTTAACAGTGCTTTATACCATTCTCAGTCCTAATGCAGGGCAAGAAATATAGTAGGCATGCAAAAACTACGTGCATAATTGATATCTCAGTGATGCTACTTTTCAAGTAACCTATTAAAATGAAAGAAGAGTATGCTGGACAATAAAAGGGAATCCTTTGATCATAGAACCTAATGGATTTTGGGAAGACCTGATATGAAGAGTGTTTTAAAACAAAATAAAATAAAACAAAGCAAAAGGCTTCAAAACTGCCTATTAAATACTGGCAAGAGGCACTTAAAAGAGTCACTGACCCTGGCTACCTTTATGAATAATGACAAGCAATTTGGTCTATTGTATACGAAGTAATCTCAGAAAGTATTTCAGTGAGATTATAGATAGCTAAAATAAAGGGATGACCAGTTCAGTTTGTGTAGCTGAACAAGGAAGAACACTAAATGATAAAATCAAATACAAGTTTGTTGTGAATGTCAAGGGAAATCTGATACTTCCAACTAAATTCTCAGATATAAGTTCCAATAATGGTATTTTGATAACTCAGTTCTAATCTATTTAAATATAGCAAATGAAACATATCATATTTAGAAAATTCTTCTGTTACTAAATTTACTACTTAGAACAGCAGAATTCAGTGCATTTTAGAAATTAAAAATTATACTTCTCATCAACAGATATTAAATGCCAACTCTATGTTTGGTTTACATTGATTAAGATTTATTTTACTGAAAGTTTAAATATGTATTTAATTCACTAAATATGTCTAGTTAACCTTTACATACAAATACTTTAAATTTCCCATCAAATTCTTGAGAGAAAAAACTTAAAGTTTCAATTTTTCTCTTTCATTTAAGGTTTCGGGTTTCTTAGCAGTAGACTAGTATTTGAATATAACTTAAAATATTTGACTTAAAATGTCTTTTAACTGATCTTGTTTCACCTACCTTAATTTTTGACTTGGATTTTGATTAGGTAGGAGAATAGCACAAATAGAAAAAGGAAATTGATAAAAATATGTCTCATAGGAAAAAGATTACAAGCTAACGAGATCTTGAAAGGAAGCTGTCTGAACTTGCTGTTCAAAGGGGGCTCATAACTAGGAGCGCATGTGGCTTTTCTGTTATTCTCTGAAAACAGCTGAAGCCTAGGAAATCTAAGGCCATGTGTCTTTAAAGATTTTAAGTTTGTGCCATTCTAAGTGAAACACAAAGCTGCTTATCTTTGAGAGTGATAGAGCTCATGATCGTATTTCAAAACAGAAATATATTCTAAGTCATTTATTTTCATTGAACAATTCAAATAGAAAAAAATGACAAAAAGTTTAAATTCTGAAAATAGGCTCACCTACATTTGCTACGACTGGTGTTAATACCAGAACATGTCACACAGTCTTTCAGTTATTTAACTTGGCTACTTCTTCAACTCCCAGTTTGGGCATTTCAATTAACTATTTTTCATACACCTAATAAATTGAATGCAATTAATATGAGATCAATACTTTTCACTTTACTGAGCAAGAAAACAAACAAACAAAAAACAGTGCTTCATCTCTATTTCAGGTTATCCAGAGGAACTAAGTCACTGCAAAACCACCAACAATTCTTTCCCTGAATGAGATTATGGTGAAATATTTCATAAGATTTCAAAGCACACGACAAATCTGCCTAACATAACTAACGTCTGTATGGATATCAAATTCTGACACACAAATAGTCCACTAAAAAAATATTGTGACACTTTTCTTTTTTGTATAATTCCTTAGGCAATCCATACATCTGGCATCTTAAAATTCAGGAATGGATAAATTAGGAATGAATAATGTGCCTCAAATATATTTTGTACTTTTCATTAAAAGAGTTAATGAGTAAGAAAGTCAAAATTAGGTTCTATCTGACATCTGACAACAAAATGTTATCTGCTCAAAGTTCAGTGCTTAGATTTCTGGATTTGGCAACCAGTGCAATATCATTATCTTCATTAACAGTGTGTGTTGGTATTAAAAGCAGATTTCTATTTTGAATGTGTCCTCTTACGTACATTCCTAATCACACGACTACTACAGTTCCCGCTCAGAAGGCAATAGCCTCTAACAAAAATACATCATCCTGAAATGACTTTCTTTCATTAAAAACTCCAAGAATCCAACTTTAAGGTGGCGCCAAGATTGTAAGCACGTTTGTAACAAAACGACAGAACTGTTTCTGAAAGATGATGATGACTATTTACTGGCAACAAATTACCTGAATTCTCATTTTTTCTATACATCTCTTCACCTTCCTAAAATTTCCTTTTTCTTGAGCCTGAGCTGTCTCAGTTAACTGATCCTAAAGCTTTCCTAAAATCTGCTTGAGTCACATGCGGTCTAGCCGCCTTGGAGAGCAACGATGGCAAAGAACTGCTGCTGGTCCCTCCACAATCCATATGGTTGACCTGTCTTCTAATATCTCAAATGCTGGATGCTTTTTAAGTTCTCTCACTTGTTTCTCCCCTTGGATTTCTCCCCTATGGAAGGACCAGTTTGGAATAGAGTACCAAAGGCAGAGAACACTGATGATTTCCATGGACAACGACATAAAATGCAAGGTTACAGTGGAAACCATTAAAAGCAATAAAAGAGGGCTGGCAAGAGGGTCTATAAGCATGGAGAAAAAATGCTCAAGACAGTATTTTTTCCCTTTCTTCTTATTTTTCTAATCACAGTTTTCATACAGTACCTTAAAAATCTCATTGTCTATATTACTTCAGACCAAAAGTCCAGCCTGCCCATAGTTCAGATTATGTATCATTTAAATTTTATCAGCTGCTTCTTTTAATAAAAAAATTCTTAATAAGATATATTTTCTACAGAAACACTTTAGATTTTAGTTTTATGTTTTGTAACTCCTTACCCATTGATTGACAGTAACTATCCATGTTCTACATATAGAGAAATGAACACTTGATGACAATTTCCCAAGGCCTATGCAAGAATCTAATCCTTAATGGAAAACTAGCACTGATATTTAATGAAGATGGAAAACATAAACGCATTAGCATATAATTAATATGACTTGTGTGAAAGTTTTTATTTTTCCTCCTATAACATTTGTAAGTGGATGTTCAAATAACTATTATGCACAGGTGGCAAGCTGGTTTCCTAATGCTGGTGGGTTAAAAAATATAAATGTATAAAGTAAAAGGGATTAAAAATCGGTGGGGGAGGGGTTTCCTTCAAATGGATGGAACCCATTCTTTTGAAAGAAAACTCCCCTCTTACCTTGGTCCTGGAGCTGGTTAGTTCTCCTCTGTCCTCCTCCTAGGGGAGAAATACCCAAAGTTAAACAATAATAGAACATGGTCTTGTATTAAAGTCAAGTTCACTTCTGGCCAACCCCTTCCTTAGGTCTCACAAGACACTATCAACTGTCTGATATACTGGGGCATTCACTGAATTGAATTTAAAATCCATTTAAGGATTAAGCCAAAGGGGAATGAATTTTAGCTGTGTAAGGGGGAAAATTGTCTGTTCTTCAGTCAGTCTATCTTGTCAGAGATCCAATAAACTAAAGACTGGCTCAGAGCAGGGGAATTCATGGAAGTGGCTTACTTGGGTACTTTTCATCAGCTAGAGTGAATTGTGGAGGGTGCATCACAGGGAGCACCTGGAGGTCCTTAGGGAGAATGAGGCATGCCGTGGTGTTCTCAACCCTTCTCCCTGATGTCCTGCATGTCTTTTGAGGGTGAAATGATAGTGCTACAAGCAACACCATCTTTGGAGCAGTTCTTAATCTGATATGAACAAGAATTATCGTAAAAAATGAGTAAAATCTAAAATCCCATCCCTTCCATTAGATGGGAAAATTAGGAAAATGTCTAGGAGATGGATTACCATAAAATGGTTCTTTTTTTTTTTTCAAAACAAGGAATCATAGGTTGGATAAAGATGGGATTTTTTTCTTAATGTGTCTCTGTCTCCTGGTATCTTTGGAGAGAAACAGGCAGTACAGCGTAAGGAGCATGAATTTGGGAATTAGACAATAACGGGCTCCTATCCCAGCTCTGTCACTTATCAGCTCTTTGACCTGAGTTTCAGCAGCTTCATCTGTCCAGATGAATATAATACACCAGCTTAAAGGAGTTGTGAGGGAAAATATATTCATATACATGTGCTTGAAAAGTAGTAGTTAATTATTAATATTTTTGTTTACTTTTCACTTAGTCTCTGATATGGTTTTTTCTTATTTGAATTACTTTGTCTCTTTTGAGACTACCGTCTAGTTAACTGAGCTTACAGTCAATTCCTAGTTACCCTTTGGCATAATTTCAGAGGTAGTGACTGGCTCCCATAAAAACATTAAATACCAGACAATTGATTGAATTCCGTGAGACATGAAGGAAAGTGGAGACCAAGAATGAGCCTGAACCCATACAAGATCATGTGCTATTGTTATTTAACTTTGGGTAACTTATTAAAATTCTTTATCAAGTAAAATGACATCAGGTGAGAAAATGGATGTATTCTGGAACGGCAGGTTGTCACAATATGTTCCAGAGACGTCAAAATGAAAGATGTTGTCATCATTACTCTAATGGCCATTATGAAAATGTGCAGGGAAAAAACACTATATGGCAGACTCTATGTTATACATCTATTACTATTAACATTTGCTTAGCATTAGTTTCGTCCTATGACCTTTAATCACCTTAAAGTTACATGATATAATTATGGCACAATAAAACTCCTCCGACTACAAACATATATATTTTGCCGTGGGAACGTTAACTTCATTCATTATCTTTAATGAATACACTAAAAATGGCTCTTTTGACAAACCAGCCTTCCAGTCACTAAACTCTATAAATTCCAAAGAATATATATGGAAACAGAGCATTTCCTTTTTTTTCTGAAATAAATACATTCGGAAATTGTAAAGCTGTGCTGTAAACGGAAAAAGAGTAAACTGTTTTATAAAACATCTGCTTCATCCATGGAAGTCACTTACATGACAGAGTTTTGAGGGAAATATCTTTACATTCAGAAATGCTCAGAGAATCTGTGGGTAAGAACAATGGTAGGTACGCTGCCTGAATTGGGTAAAATTACAGTGGTTGTGCAGTCTTCATGCCTCAGGGCATAAACTGATTGCTATTTGTGATGAAGGGAAAAATGGAAAAGAAATTAAGCAGTACTGAAGTTGCTGGGGGATATTATGGTGCCCTTAAAATTCACCTTCAAGTATTTCATATTGAAACGCTGCAGGATACCACATTGCGTGGATCAATTTTTATCATATCCAGATACAGAAATACGTTTTCTTCTAAAAAAAAATCCAAGTCAGTCCTTCTAAATGCATGTGCTTCATTTTTGCTGTTTTATTCTCCTTTTTATATAATCCAATGAATTTTGACAGATTTGTGTCTCGCCAAAAGTTTGATGTCAGTATATAATTTTAAATGTCTGTGTATATAAGTGTACAAAACCTGTGTCTATCTGCAGCTCTGTGGTTTAACAGAGAAGTGCTTTCCTTAAAATATCTTTCCATTTCACAATGTAGACAGACTGCAATAAAAGCAGCTATTTACTGAAGATGTGACTGACTTAATTCCAAAACCAGACGAGCTTCTATTGAGGTTCTGGGAATACATTTTCCCCCAGTCTTATCAAGTGTCTGCAACTTCAAAGAGGTGTAACAGAATTCTTTGGTTGTTTGCTAAAGATAGTCCAGAGTATGACTCAGAATCTCAGACTCTCAAAGTGAGAAGGGAATTTAGATGTCACTGTCACGGCGTACTCTCTAAGAGATGTGAGAATCCTTCCTCTACTCGAACAACTCTGATGTTGGGGCTCATAGGCAATTTCCCCCCATTCTTTGGACAAGTTTTAACTGTTGTAAAATCTTTCTTTGTGCTGACCTGAAATCTACCTATGCGTAATTTCTTCAACTTGATGAAAATTTATTTCATTTTTAATATAAACTAAACATCCTAGTTTCTCAAGCTCTATATGGGTATTTTCAATATGTCTTGAAATTATCAATGTTGCTGAAATTGCAGCATGCAAGAATCACAGAAACTGTTTAGGAAGTTTTCAAAGTAAACTATATTTATATCAAAAAGTTCTGTTTTGTTCTTTTCCCATAAGAGCACTGGAGAGAGTCAGAAGATCTCACTTTTAATCTCAGCTCTGGGACTGTGGGCAAGTCACTTAACGTCTCTGTAATGTCTTCCTCTGTAATAAAATGGCATCATGAGAGAGTTAAAAGGAGCAAGTAAAAAGATACATGTGGAAGTGGTTTGAACACTATAATGCTGTACTGTTAATATGATTGCTTTACTTAAGATATATACCACTCAGTAGTTTTTAGAGTTCTATACTAAGCCAAGTTTAAACATCATCTCTTAAAAGTGAACAAATTAAAAAGAACATTAATTAGATGATATATTAGCTGATTCTTTGGCTTACATGATATTATCATTGCTATATCATTTAATAGAAAGCAATTGTTTCTTTTTAGCCTATGCCCTTTGCTTTTTACTCCGGGAGCCAATCTGAGGTCAGCTTTTCTTGGATTTTATTTACTTCTATTTACCTCCAACTAACCTCAAATGTAAGCGAAAAGTTAGGGTACTGACTTAGGGCGCTGGATACTTGTTTCATTTTAAATTTTCTATTTCTCATGCTTTTTAAAAATGTTAATTTACTTTTCGTGCTAAAGGCATGAGTAACATAGAGCAGCTGTACTTGCTGATAACGCTTTTATGATTTTTTTGTGGTCCCAGTCACAAATGCTTGAAAAGAGGGGAGACTAGGGGTTGAGGAACTGACGATGTCTTATCTTTGTTATTAATAGGTTTCTGGCTTGTTACTATTTCAAAAAGGACGCTCAGCAGCTGCATATCTGTCAGCCCCAAATATGAAACAACTAGGATTCTGTAACTGCAGAGGCATTGTACGTAGTTCTTGACAGTTTTTCTACAATCTTCTGTATTGTGAAGCAACAATGGAGAGGGGTCTCTACACTCTTATATTCTTTGAAAGAGAGGAGCTGTTTGTGTCACATTTGTAAGGAGGAGCTGTTTGTGTCACATTTGTTTGACTCCAATTTAATTCTTATTTTCGCTAACACCCAAATATTTAACACTTAGATTGAATTTTTAATATTTCTGTAAAAAATTATCTGGGTGTCAATTTCTTCATTGAGTACCCCAGAAAAAAAAGTAAGCAAAATAAAGTCTAGTTTATTTCAACATGATGTGATATGACTTTGTGTGGTCAGTAGTGCTTAAAATAATAGATTTCTTCCATCTCTCGGTACTGCATACTTTGAAGGCAGAATTGATGCTAGGAATATTTCTATGCCTTTAATATTTCTTCACTGTTGAGCTGTGTGATACTAAAGAAACATACTGAAATGGTTTCACAAATTACTTGAAAGTGTATTTCATTCTGTGGATGACTCCTAACAATGATTTTTAGGTTTTCAGAAAGTATGGAATCTGTCCATTTAAAATAAACTGCTTTTAATCATGAAAAATACTTTTCTGATAATAAGGAGGATAAATAACGTGTTCATAGTATTTCTAACCACTGTTAGTATGCTTACTAATTAGAAAATATTCTCATAATCTATATAATGCTTGTTTCTGGGGAGGCTCAGGGCCAGGGCTAGGTATTTTAAAGTCCAATAGTGATTTTCTATTCCACTGTTGCCAGGTGCATATGATACTGTGTTTGGGCAAAGTTATCTCAGATGCATGTTATTTCATTCTGAAAACAAGAGTTATAAGACTGATTTTTTGTAGGGAACAAACATTAAAATAAATGAGTTACAGTTTCTCATTCCTAGCTAAATTAAAATAGAATATAATTCTAAACCCAGGCCTTTACTATTTTCCAGCTCATTCCGAATGACTGCCAAATGATTTTATCTTCCTTTTCTTAAATATAAATCATAAACCAGTCCCATCTTGGCTGGTACTATCTTTAGACACAAAAGGAAGCTAATAATGTCTAAAGTTGTGGATGAATGGCTTCCCATATGCTATGCTGAAACAAATGGGTACATTTTCATTTTTATAGAAAACCATTATTTACTTACAATGTACTAAGTAGATGGTTATCATTAGTATAAAACTGAATTAAAGCACCATCGTATAGAATTCTACATTTAGGAGTATATTACATCTCCACACTAAAGTGAGCTTTCTAGTATTTTATCACAGGTATTTTGGAGTTTTATGGTAAGTTCGATTACCCCCCTCCAAAGTCCTATGTATATGTGTGTGTGTGCCTAAAATATTCTTTACAAGTCTAATTATTCCAGGTATAAAGAACCACCTCTTCCCTCTCTTCTGCAGTGCCTCCCCGCCACCTCCATGCCCTCAGCTCAGAGGGCCCTGGGACCATAGGGGTACCAATCTACTACAGCACGATTATAATGCTTCTCTTCCTGCTGCTACTGAACTGCTCAGAGTAGTAAGAGTTATGTGAGAGTTATAATCTCTTTGAGAACTTAAATGGTTCCTTCCTCTGTGCCAGCCTGTGCTGAGGCTTCCCAGGTTGTAATCTTCCTGGTGTCCTTTCCTTTGGGAAGGGAATTCTGGAGCATAGGATCCAACACAAATGATGCACAAAAAACAAAAACGACGACCAGAAAACCCTGTCACTTGACCTTCTTGCGGTTCTCGGCATAAATTAACAGCTGCTCCTAGACTAAATACAGGCAACTGTATAATTGTAAACTTCAAGGGCATTTGCTGTCTATAGAGGTCATGGTCCTATAACCTGAGGTCCTGTAGGTAAGAAAATTAATCTGACGCATTTTCTTTAATAACGGAGTATAGACAGGGCCAAAGAGCAACTTTGTAGCTATGATGAGAAGCTATATTTTGTTGAGCATGAGCAAAACAACCTCTTTTTTGGAGAATTTAAATATTGATCCAGAGAATGCTGAGTATGAGGCCCTGGGGGCAAATTCCGTAGAAAGGGAAAAGCACGGCAGTTTGATATATTCAAGTCTACTCTGGCTACTTGCAAGGGCGGGCAAGCACTGCCCTCCATGCAGGAACCCCGTGCATACATTAACTGTTTAACTTTGATCTGAATACACCCTCACCGTGACATTACGGAATGGTCCAAGCATCCTTTCCTGTCATAGGAGTGAAGGCTTCTTGTTCCTGCCCACCCTGTCAACTCATGTTTACCAGGCAGGGTTGGGGGATGTTGAAAGCCTCACATGGATGATTTCTCTGGTGTAGTGTTTGTCCTACTGTTGAGACTTTAAATGTCAGCAGCATACCCATTCTTCCAGCACACTGATGTATCCGATTCGACATTGAAGCTGAAACAGCAGCTGCAGGCACACTAACATCGGCCACTCTTGTGAGTTTCCTTGCTCTAGCATTCCTGGTTCTGTAAATTTCCCTTCCATCCCTTCCCCTCGCCCCCAATTCTTTTGTTTTGGACCCTTTCAGATGCTTTGCTTTGATGACCTGGACTTGATCTTCTTACTAAGGTATCTTAGCTGTGCCTCTTTCTAGATTTCAGCATTATTGGTGCCCTCAGGGGGCATGTCTTCTCTCCAGCCCTGGTGTTTTTAGCTTTAGTTCTGGAGAACTCATACTTGGGCTTCCACTCACTGCCACAGAAAGGGGAATTCAAATACACAGAAACCCTCAGGCACTTGCTTTGTTGTTCCTTTATGTCCCCTTTTTAACCTGAGCACTAGCGCCATAAATGCTTCTGGAAACCATTCCTTATAGTGAGATGGTCTGTAAAGATAAGTGACATAGTGTGGAACCAATGCGACTATCAGTCATACACCAAGAGGAAACATTTAAATACACTCCTAATGTAGGGAG
This sequence comes from Equus asinus, assembly GCF_041296235.1. NCBI lineage: Eukaryota > Metazoa > Chordata > Mammalia > Perissodactyla > Equidae > Equus > Equus asinus. Next base: position 56,960,246 of record NC_091809.1, read on the forward strand.
AAGTTCATCTACAGCACAATTTAATACATAGCAGATTGCGAACTCTGGTCTTAAATACAACTATTATGTTTCCTAAATACACTTGGCATGTGTAGGTCGAGGCCTCCTGACTTGGTTGACTATAGGTTCTGCATTCACATTAGTTGTGTGTTGCCACTTAATTAGTTTGAATTATATAGGATATAGATATTCTTTCTTGAGATTGTTTATAGAATTTGTGTATAAGGCAATTGTGTGGGACTAAAGAACAAAAGTTTGGAATTCTAGTTTTTCTGAGAACTGTCAGAATTGAGATCTAGTCTTAGATCTCTCATTAAATCAGGTTGTGAAGGCTTAAACTGTTAAACTTCTTTTGTAGCAGTTTTATCTTGTTAAATTTAATCCTCTTTGAAGTGGTAGAAACTAAAATGGCCACAATTACCGATTTTCTCAGGCAAGTTACTAAAATTCAACTTCTAAGTAGAAGGCTGCTCTAAGTATAATGGCAAGGAGAGCAAAAGGCTAAACATTGAATTTAGAAACTTTCAACCTAGTGTTACCTACGGCAGCTGTAAAACATCCACAGAGCAAAGAACTTGAAAACTACCTAGGAAATTCTCAGTTGGAACCCACCAACCACTTGTTGAATGAATTGGCAAGCGAATGAAGGCAAATCATATCAATATTATTATTTTTTTAGCAGTGGGAAGAATGGCAAAATTATATAAGGCCTAGTGAATCTTAAAGAAATGCAGAAAAGCACATTTTTTTCCTCTTTGTGAGGGCTGTAATTTTAATCATCTTTTAATTGTAGAAAAGAGCAAAAACAAAAATTTAGAATTTCAAATGGCAGTGGAAAGTTTTATGTTTCCTGTTGTATTCAACATCTAGAAAGAAAAGGATGGAATATATGGATTCTAAAGGGGATTATTTTCTCCTGGGACACATGTAGCATTGACACCGTTACCACGTGACATAGTTTGTGAATGCAAGATACTTGCTACCCACAATTAACACCAGCATTTCTAATAGCAAACTGGCTAAGTGTTTAAGCATATCACAACCAGGGAGTCTGTGTGTGTGTATGCTGAGAGGCGCAATTGATTTTTTTTGTGTGTTTTTCTAACCACTAGCCCAACAGACTATAATCTAAAATATAATGGGATCACAAAAACTAACTTATCTGTAGCATCTTTTAATATGGCACCAAGAAAAATGAGGGATATTCATAGGCAAAAACAAATCTCTTTCCATAATAGTTAAAACTAAAAAACCATATTTGCGTACTAATCTACTGCAACTCGTTTCCAGAAAACAAGGTAAAAGTTTATTCACTTGAAGTCAAGTGCTGATCAGTAATATTAAGTACTCAGCTTTATATTTCTGTACTTTTAAGTTTTTCTAGCGTCTACATTAAGTACAAACAGTTGACTTGTTACTAACACCAAAAATAGACTACAGCTTTATTCTCACACACAACGTCCAACAAACACCTTTTTCTAAACCTTCCAAGTACACTTGAACTAATGACTAAATATGTCTCACAAATTTGACATGGCAAAGTGGTTCCTTAGAGATAATACATTTTTCATATATGAATTTGAATTTTAAGTGTAATACATCTGCCCTAACAATTCTTCCTAAGTGTGGGAAGCATAATTTGGCCTACAGAGAATTCTACCCACCCTGATACTGATCTAGACTTGGGCCAAGCGTCCTATGAGGCCAGCGATTGTGTTAAATACTGAAGGAAAAAGTGCAATAAAAGCTGTTCTATTCTAATTCCTATTCTTCGTACTTCCTCCCCTGCCACGCTGTTGCTGTGGGGCTCTGAGTGGCCTGTTGTAAACTAAGCACGATGTGCCTGGTTTCAAAGGATCCGCTCCCGTTGCCACGGGTTCCTGCAACCAGGCACCAGCAAGTCCACTTGGGCCTCACTTTCTTCCAGATCTCAACTACTGGCGTGAGTTCTCTTGGAACTGCTTTCTTTTTGAAACATCATTTTTTTGGTGACAGGGCATTTGTCTTATTTTAGACACAGTCCCACAAACATCTTTAGAGAAGCAAAGTTTGACTTTCAAATATTAGAAGTGTAGGAGACTAGCTTTTTAATTTGGCTTCAAACATTGGGGTCCAGTATACAAATCCTTACAAAGGTCAGAGGAAGTCTTTTGATGCCCTGCTTTGGTTCTGGAAGTACTTACAGATACTAGATACCATGAATATCTTTAAGAGGGGTATTCTTATCTAACAACAATTTAACAGTCTACAAATCTGTATTTGCTAAATTATGATTCACTCTAAACAGCCTTTATCAGTTTTATCTATTGCATAGTAAAGTCTGGAGTGTAGTAACTAGTGTAATATAGATGATACGTAAAGATAGTATTTTGATAGTAAAGTATACAACTTCACAATAAATACTATAGTATTTATGATATCTATGCTATAGTAAAGTTGTACAGTAGATGGTAATGATATTAAAGTCAAATTAATATACTTCCTCTTTCATCTAAACTTTATATTCCATTGCAATGTCATCTAAAGTATATATTTTTAAACAATCTTTAAAAATTTCTCAGACAGAGCAAGGCTTTCATAATTGTTTTGGTTTGCCAAGGGTATTGGAGAAGGGATGAGAACGAAAGCTGTGACCTTGACAGTGGTACAAATAGCATTGTACATGTGGAAAGAAGGTTCTGGAGAAATATCAAGGTATGGACATAGTTGAGGGATGAAATAATGAAGAGATTTTGCCCTTTTATCTCACAATAAGACCTGAAGGTTTTCTTTAGAAGGTAACTTTGAAAACTAATGATGCCAGTGAGATATAAGTTCTTTCATTCATCGATATTTATAGTTTGCAGGCTCAGGTACCTATAATTGCTTCCCTTTTTTATAGTAGACTCTACAGATGCTAAGTTTAACAGCATCAATATACCTGGCATCATTCTATGTCAAAGCACAACAAAGCAATAATTTCTGGGCATTGTTATTGTCCTTCTATAACCCAGAGCTATTAGTGATGGCTCAACGGTGTTAACATTTCACTGTGTATGCCTAGCAAACACTAGTCTGAAATATAGTCTCTGCACTACCATAAAGATGGGTGCTAGTCATCGTTATAATATTTTTAGCCCAGTCACAGATACACTCTCTGTGACGACCCTGATTGCATTTGTTTTAAAGTCTACATTAAAGACCCAAGTCCTGACTTTCTATCCTGATTATACATTATACTCTTCCTCTTTTCTGTAATGTTTATTCTGAAGCACTTTGACCAAACAGCAAGATCTGGAAATTTAAAACTCCCTGGACCAATGAGAGATGGCTAGTCATTTGTCTGCATTCTCCCGGTTAAGCTTACGTAGAAGGAAAGATTACTGCTTTCCTTTTCTTAAAGTCTCATGTTGCCTAATGATCCAAAACAGCAGAGCTTGTGAGAAAGCCATAATTAATTACAACAAACACACAAGTCTCACTGTGTCCAGAGCTATTAACCTAAAGACCTGGTTTAAAAAGATAGATCCTATAGGAAAACAGACTTAGTGCCTACTGAACAAATAAGACAGAAGGGTTTCAAAGACACTCTTGATGCAGCTATGCCCACTGGATCTTGCTCTGATAAATGCAATTACTTTGAATTTGTGCTTCTACAAACTAAATCGTTTATACAGAAGAGTGCCTATCGGTCCATCTCTAAATTAGTTTCTCTCTTTTGAAACAGAAGGATCCCAGTCAAATTAGAGAGAGAATTTAAGATTAACGAGCCTCTGGCTTAGCTGGGCTGGGGGTCTGAGACTGAGGAGGTGGGGAGTAAGGTGAATGCTGGTTAGCCTTCAGTGCTGTTCCAGTGTTCTCAAAGAGAGGACAAAATGACTGTGGTTTTGGCATGCAGGGGCCAGCTTGCTCAGGAAATTGTGGCATGTATAAAACAAAGTACGTAAACAAACTCTCCACCCAGGAAGCTGAGTTTAACAATTGCCTCATTAACAAGATCCAGGGAAGGACAGGAAAAGAGGGGGAAGCCAATAGCTGATTATTATACAGCTCTAAACAGATGAAGCCCTTCAGCTCCTCCCCAAACAATCCCTGTAGTGTGAATTTGACAAAGTGGCACATTTAAGAGGGAACTCTCTTGCCATCAATGGGAGTCCGGCGCACCCGTATCTAAGGGCCAAATTCAGTCCCTGGAACTTGACTTTATCGGTAGACATAAGACAGAGGACAAGGCAGCTACATCCACAGAGAATTAATTAAGAGCAAAAGCAACATCCAGCGACTATAATCAATAGTCTGAATACTGATCTACATATCAACCAGCATTGCTTTCTCCTCTTCTATTTCTTTTAAATTATTCACACTAAGGTGCTCTTATAACTACTACTTCAGTAGAGATTTACTTGCTACTTGGCCTCACTGAAATTACATATTTCTCATATTGTATTATACAAAATATATCTACAAAGACCAAACATCCCGATGTCAATTTAAGTTTCTGAATGGTTGAAATCTTTTCAGGTAGAATTTTATCATGGATATTTATTCATTTGGCTTTCTCCCTGCACATTTATCCAGTTTCGTATGGGAAGTATGTTAAAAAAAAAAAAACCCTGATTCGAAATTGCAAAGTCCACACCCAAATTTGTCTTTCCTAGCTAATTTTCTCCTATCTCCTTTTAAAATCATCCCTTTTGAACATACCATAAAACCCCTTGCTAATTATTAACAGTGTTGCTTACAAAATACTGGCTTAACACAACATTTCCAGCAGCAGTATTTGCTTCTTCTAGCTGTCTCAACCCCTCCCCCGCCCAACACACATATCCAAAGCACATTGCAGTTCCCTTCTTGAAACCAATGAAAACAATCACATAATTCTGATATTGCTTTCATTCCTGCTGGGCAATAGGACAGGTCTCATTACCTTCATTTTTCAAAGGCTTACCAGAAACATCATTTTTCAAGACCAGGTTCTTGGTTAAGTCCTTTAGCAAAGATTCTGATTTCTTCTTGAATCTGTGCTTTGATTGCATCTCTTGTAAGCAGCACTGAGACCAGAGTAATTTGTCAGTCATCACTTTTGACTCCGGCTTTGCTCTAGCCCAGCAATTCAACAGCAGCCTTTATTGCTTAAGGAAAATAGGAAATGCTGCCTCCTGGACACAAACATGTGGATTCTCTATGTCCAGGACCAAAAAGGTGAAAAGGGCAGATTTTACCAACATTTCCTTAAGAATGAAAGTCTCCACTTTTAGCACATGTGGATTATCATCCACGTGTGTAATGCTTTGCTCATGAATCATAATTTATCGGTCTATGTGTGAACAATTTTGGATTGTCATTGGGTCTAATTTTACAGATCTTACTTACACCATACTCCCTTTGCAACAGGCGAGAGTGTGACTTGAGTAAGCACAATAAAACTAGAGCCCAGTGTTCCTTCTGACCCTGACTGCGTTTGTAAAAAGATGTGATTGCAAAGGGAGCGCCAATACAACCTCAGGATAATCTAAAATATCATGACGCCATAATAAATGAAACACTGAAATGGAAAAACATGTTTTGCTGGGAAGAGGTTGATTTCTTCTTACTGAGAAACTAGTAGGCAGGCATAATTAAAAAAAATAATGATAAAATGTAGAAGTATTACTGACACAATGACAGCGTAGATTTTAGTGACCAAAAAAAGCTGATGAGATCTAAAAGCATATGCTACCCATGTTTGAGGCCCACTGGAAGCAGCGAGTGTTCAACCAGTTTGGTTTTTATATGGCCTTCAAAGAGCTATGTCAGCTGTGATTCATTATTCTAAAATTGAAAAAAAGATTACCTGATTGTTGACCAAAAAATATGAAATGGAGGAAAAGAAAGCAAACAAACAAACATACCATGTTCACACACAAAACAAAATAATTTTCTCAGGGACATCAGGGAAGGTGGAATACTATAACAACACATGTTATATTGTTATACTATTCCACCCACCTTAATGAGGAACCCTTGGGCGTTGCTACTCCGTAGCCTTTCGAATCCAGATTTCCTCCCACTTTCATCGTGTCACACGGCTTTCGCTGCTCAATGTATTCATTCATAGTGGACTCCAGGAGAAAGGCAAATTTGCCCTTGGATTTGCGGACACGAGCTACTCCCTCAGCTGTAGTCCTAGTGAACACTGACGGCTCTGCTGATCGCATGTAGGTCCACATCTTTTCATACACTGCTATTTTTGATCTCTGGAGGAAATGAAAATAAAATTAAATACAGGAAAGAAGGGAACAACATGTTAATATTGACTGAATCAGGATAAGAATAAAGCGTTTTAGTACCTTTCCATTGCCCTCTAACTCCAATTTGCCATAATAACATTATTCTTTTTCCAGTGAGAAAACTGCCTTTTACAACTATTTAAGGAAATCACTGAAATGACAGACGTTTCAAAGTGAGATTTGAAGAAGCTGGTACCTCTTCTCGTAATAACTATCCTACTCAACTGCTTAAAGGACAACTTATTATCAATTTTTAAATGTAGAATGCCATGAAGAGAGTGGAACATTTAAAATCACGTGTTATATCACATTCATGGCAAACTTGAAAAGGACTAGACAAGACGTGATTTCAGCTTTGTAAAATATCTTTTAAAACTGTAGTTGAATTCTAACAAATAAGGAGAATTATTATATTGTTTCATTTTTATCTTTTTTCATGCCTCAAAGTTTCAATGAAAACTGTCCTGATAAGATGTGTACAACAAGTGCAGTCTGTATCAGTCAGTATTTGAGCACCAGAGGAGGAGGAGGAGAAGTCATTGTAGCTTACAACCCAAATATCCATAACACAAGAATCAAACTCTAGGTCTACAAAACATTTTTGGACCTTTTCTAACAAAATCTCCAAGTAGAATATACATTAAATTTTAAAGTGAAATATTTATTTTTGTCCATTTGGGCTCCATCTCCATTACTCCCATTACTTAATTTACCCAGATCCTTTTGCTGGTATGTGCATTCACATTAGACTTTTTAAATTCACACATACACTTTTCTTTCTTTTTTTTTGGTGAGGAAGATTGGCCCTGAGCTAACATCTGTGCCAGTCTTCTTCTATTTTGTACGTGGGAGACTGCCACAGCATGGCTTGATGAGTGATGTGTAGGTCTGAGCCTGGGATCCAAACCCATGAACCCGGGCTACTGGAGGAGAGCACAAGAACTTAACCACTGTGCCACCAGGCCAGACCCGACATGTACAATTTTAATGTGAAAATATATCCAAAGGACCTCAAATGTTCCCAAAGGATATATTTAGTAAGATAGAAAAGGCCGAATCCTGTTTGATGTTTGTTAATGCAATGAGATGCATAAACTTTTAGCTGGCACGGCTGCATTTGTTCAATACCAAGGTGCTGAAGTTTTGCATGTGGATCTGAATAAAAAGTAATGCAGAGTAATTCAGACTTAAATCTATGCCTGAAGGCAAATCCTGAGTAGCATGTGTATTCATTTACATTGACCTTCCTTTGTTTACCAGGATACAGAGTCTAACAAGAAGCAAATCTTCAATAATCAACAAATATGCTGACTAGCAACTTCAGAATACATGTTTTTAGGCAAAAGCAAATTATTCTGGTGGACAAAGAAAGAAACTGATAATGGTGGTATTCCAAATTTTGATTTCATAAGATGAGAATTTAGTAATCAATAAACCTATGTAATAAGCCACACAGTAAGAGATTTGCATACTTGAACACCAAAAAAAACCATATTTTATATTAGTGTATATTCAAATGGTGATAAATATCAAGATGGGAAATAGACATCCTGTAGTCTCCTATGAAATGTTTTTATGTGATTAGCACTTAAAAATATCTCATGATACAGAGATTATGATGTGTGTGTGTTTAAGTAATGATAGGTTACTTTTGGCTACAGAAATCCTTAAATTAGGAACTTCCATGCCAACAATACAATTCAATGGCAAAGATTCTATGTGGTTCCAGGACAGAGGAGTATCCAGATTCAGAACCCTCCACCATGGGACCCTCTAGGGAGGCCATGTTGCTAGGTCTGGTTCACCCCATCTCTAATGATAGCGTTCTCTTCTGGAGAACTAACTCTTCCATTTTACAGTGAGTTCCAATCTCTGGATCACTTGATACAGATTGTCATTAAACATCTCTTCTGATCATTTCAATTTAGAGAAGTACTGGTAAACAACATCCGTTAGGCATATAATCACTTTTTTTTTTTAATATCTTGATACCTTGACTTGAGAGTGCCACCTAAAAAGGTATAGAGTTCCACATATATTGTATACTTTACTATGTGTACTACATTGAAAACAGAAGAGAGAAAATCTGGGTATTATTTTAATTGAAATCTTTTTTTGAATTTTTTTAAGAATATGAGAATCATGATAGTTACTTGGCAGCTTTCCTGTTACTACTAAGTATCTTACTACAGGAATAAGGAACAACTAGATGAAACGAACATAGCAAAATAGAAAGAAAGTAGCTTTAGGGCTTGGTAATTATGAAGATAATCTAACTGTAGAATGCAGTGTAACATTAAAGCAAAAGATTGCTTTTTAAAGGAATAAAGTATCTTTAGGCCATTGGTGGTTTTTAGAAATCCATTCCTATAAAATTAATATGAGGAAAATTACTGCTGCATTTGTTTAAATATATTGAATTACAGATACTTTAAGTGCAAAAGAAGTTAAATTAATTCCTTTAAAATCTGGAAGAGGAATCCATAGTGTAGTTATACTATACTTAGCAGGCCTTAGGCATAACAGAAATTGTAAAATACAGACTCTCAGTGGAAAATCAAGGAAAGACGAAAGCAACTTCTTTGGAGAAAAAATATATTACACAGTTTGCCACTTCGTTCATGTTTAGAAATTCCGATTCTTATTTAAAAGGCTTGACTTAGATAAGATCACTCATCCACACAATAAAGGGAGTGTGGGGCTGGGGCATTGGCGGGGGATTCAAGAGATGAAGGACTGGAAATCATAGCCCCGTGCCTTATCTGTGACTGCAAGAGAATGTTTGCTAAGGAATAGGGGCAAACAAATCTTTATAAATTTGATGAGACAGGATAAAATGAGGAAATTTCTGCAGCTCTAGCAAGCTCATAAATATAGTGATAATGGAACTGTAAAGGCTCTGAAAGCTTCAACTGTGATACCTACTTAATGATCAGGTTTGGGGAGTGAATATGCTCAAGGTAATAAGCAAAGATAAAACGAAAGTCATTATTTTTCTGAAATTAGAAATTAATCTCAGATTTATTTGTTTCATCTTTGTTGTGAAGGTTGCATGGCAAAGTATCTGATTTAAAGCACTATTTTATTGCTTAATTCCTGGAGGTTTAAAAATGTGCTGTCCTTTTAATTTCTCAAAAATTAAGTATTCTGCCATTTCTGCTTTTAACGGAAAATATGTCCAAATGTCATGCATCATAGTTAATATTTACATTGTTGTCAGGTGAATTATTTCCTGCTTCTAGCAGCTTATGCAGCAAGACTGATGTTCTCAGAAAAGCTCAGTGCCCTAGTTGATAATTGATCAGCTCTGGGTTGGTAATCTGCCTCATTTATGCATTCATGATTTCACCGATGACTGAAACAGGCACAGGATAAAATCTGCACCAAAGTGAAAATCAATGTATCCAAATCAGGTATATAACAACGGGCAAAAGTACCTAAATCGCAAGGCTGTCAGGAAGTGAAAAGTACAAACTTTCTTTAAATGCCTCTGTGTTTATGCTTAGCAAGGTGAACAGAACATGAAACACATCAAGTTTTACAATGGGGCAAAACCAAGGCAACAGTTGAATTCAGCTGTCAGTTTCCCCCCTCGTCTGATTCTTTTTCCCCTTTCACTATAACTGCAACACTTTTGAAGCACTGAGTGTAGGTCACTGCCTGAGGCAGTTTAGAGGAGCTGATAGATGTACGATTACTGTGTTCCTCTGAGAAAACATTTTTGACGAGTACAAAAATATCCTTCACGTTATGTTTTCTCAACCTGTCAGACAAATGGTTTATTTAAACCAGGTCATCATCCACGGGAGGGGAGGGAGAGCACAGTAGGAAATGAATGAGATTTTTATCAGAGAACCCAAATTTATTCATTCCCGAAAGTGTGCTGCCAGGGAAAATTATTTTCTTGTCCCATTAGGGTTCAGACTGTTCTGCAACAATAAATATCTATACTTACAAAAATCTTTCATTTTTAAAAGTGAAGTTGGGTGGGAGAGAAAAGAAAGAGGGCAAGGTGAATGCCCAGCTTGTATGGAAGGCTCCGCAAATCTAAGAGGCAGCTTTCCTTATTCCCATATTTGCTTATCATTATATTCTCTTATCTACTTCATCACTTTTTAGAACTCGAGAAGTTTTTAAAAACTCTGTAAAGATTAGAAATAAACATTTTCAGTGTGCTTGATGCCAAAGGGCTTTATAGTGAATTACTTTTGAAATTTTTTTAGGGAATCAACATGACATTTCTTTCTCCCTTTATCTTTCAAGGCAGAATGATGAACTTGAAAGTATCTGCTTTATTTATATGAAAATAAGTCATCATTTTTCAGTAAAATGCAAGTGATAGCACAAACTTGGATTCTATTTTGATGCATATCCATAATGGTTTCTAGGCAAAGTTACTAATTTTTACCTACTTAGTTTTGTGTGGAAGCAGTTACAAACTTACAGATTTCCCGCGAGGTAAGGAAATTATGCTAAAATGTGTTAGAGCGGTATGTTTGTATTATTAAGCTTTAACGACTGGGATGCACTATTAAGTTTTAAAAATTTGGTCATTTACGTTTATCTATAGAATATTGTTAATAAAATATATCATCAAGACTATTATTTACAGTTTTAGAAAAATCTACAAGTGCTTTATAATTAACTTAAAAATTTTATATCTACTAGCAATGCTCCAAATTGTTGACAAGGACATTGCTCACTGTCTGATTTCTTTTTTAAACAATGCCGAGTGCTGGGTTTGACAGAATTTTTCTTTTTTAAGGAAGATTAGCCCTGAGCTAACATTCACCACCAATCCTCCTCTTTTTGCTGAGGACAATCAGCCCTGAGCTAACATCGTGCCCATCTTCATCTACTTTATATGCGGGACGCCTGCCAGAGCATGGCTTGAGGAGCAGTATGTAGGTCTGCGCCCAGGGTCCAAACCTGCAAATCCCAGGCCGCCAAAGTGGTGTGTGTGAACCTAACCACTGCGCCACCAGGCTGGCCCCTTGACAGAATTTTTGAGTGATTTGTTCTTCATTTAGTATTATGTAAACATCTGTAGTATATAAGGATACTATAATCAAATATTTTTTAACAAAAGAAATATCTTACTGAAATTCAAGTATATGAAATTTAAGTCTCGCTTAAAAGGTAGCACGTTTTGTTGTTTTTAATTTTCCAGCTGAATGAGAAAATAATAAATATACACATTTTGTGTGTGTTTATGAGAAAGATTGGTCCTGAGCTAGCATCTGTTGCCAGTCTTCCTCTTTTTGCTTGAGGAGGATTGTTGCTGAGCTAACATCTATGCCATCTTCCTCTGTTTTATGTGGGACGCCGCCACAGTGTGGCTTGAAAAGCAGTGCTAGGTCTGCGCCTGGGATCCAAACCTGCGAATCCCAGGCTGCTGAAGCAGAGCGTGCTAACTTAACCACTATACCACAGGACCAGCCCCCCAAAATGATAAAATATATACATTTACAATGAAAACGTAAATCTCTCAAGTACTATATATAAACATGAACTTACTTGAAAAAACTATCATTATTTTTAAACAAAAGCTTAGGAAATAGTGACATATATCTTTTCTTCTAAATTATTAAATATCTAGTCTTTAAGCAATTGGAATTAAATACAAAATGCTTTCATTATTATCTACTTAAATATTTGCGAAAATGTTTCTCTGACTACTTTTTAGTATTTTGGTTCTGAAGTCACAAAATGAACCCCTATCTCTGATCAGACATTACCAAGTGCATGTCTCTGGATTTAAGTAGAAAAAGAGTAAAGTAGATTCACTGATCAAAAAATTCATCCTCACAATGGAATAAACAACAAAACCCCCAAAACTCCCCAAATGCCTGCCATTCTGATGGCAAGTCAAAGGGATCATATCTATATATGAGAGGCAATTCTATCAGTTTGAATGATTTTTATCTGCAAAAGCAGAGAAATCAGCACAAATGAAACACCATACAATAGAAAGGCATCTTAGAAAGGTGTCCAGAACTTCATGTTCTTGCTATTATTATCTTGTGAGAAAGCAAATGTATTGCTTTGAAATCCATTGTTACAGAGTAGATTATAGAATAATATACCTCATAGGTAGTATAACCTGAAAGTAAGGCTCTGGGTTTCAAATGCAGCAAGTTAAATGTATTTTTTAAAAAACCCCTTGCTTTCATTTTTAGGCTCTTAGCCCCTAAATATACGTAAATCCAGTCTTGCTAGATGCAGTATCATAATAGCATTATCAACATTGGAATCTTTGGGATAAATTATATTGCAAAGTTGTTTTAATTACCTTTTTGTTGTTACTTTTCCTTAGGGAAGGTCCCTCTTGCAATATGAATAAATCAATCAGCCTTTGCAAATTAAAGGGGTTATGAAATCCAAGTAGAAATAGTAGCATTAAACATAGCAGTTACCATTATGTTTGCAAAACCTGCAGTAGCTGGAGCCCATAATATAATTGTTGGCAAAATTGCCTGAATTTAAAAATTATGAACATTTCATTGTTAATTTTTCCCTTAACTTACTCTGAAGAATTCTTTTGTTGACCCTGAATCCAGTGTTCCATAGGCAATTTCTGTTTGTTTGGCCAAGTCTTCCGCACTTTCTATGGGGGAGACCATTCGCTCAACCGTCAGGAAAGCAGCGAGGTTAGCAGTATAAGATGATATAATGATGAGGGTAAAGAACCACCAAACACCTCCAACAATTCGACCTGAGAGGGATCTAAACATGGACAAGATAATGCACGTTTTCCCTTCTCTAACCAACACAGAGAAAGAAAAGAAATACCATCAATTCACCATGAATGTTTAAAAATAACAATTGCAAGTATTTTATTTTCTAACAGTCTACTCAAGAATGATTCTAGTATTTCTGTATAATTTGATGTCTTTTATGCTATACTGAATGTATAAATGCCACTGAAAATATGAAAAACTTCCTTTTTATTATTTAATTCGCAGAAATGTGGAACTTTAATGCCTTTCCTTTAGGTACAGCAAAGGAATACTTGCTTAAATTCATTGGTACCCTCCTTGTCTTACATTTTAGCATCTCTGAAATTAGGATGCAGCCCATGGTTGATGAGATAAAACACAGTGTCATGGTTCAATTGTCAGCATTGTTTCTCTTTGGTGGTACACGAAATAGCAATACATCTTAACAATGGGTGAGGTCTTAAATTCGATACAAGTTGGCAGATGCCTTTCTGAGAGAACTTGTTTTTACCTTCAGTCACAGCCTTGCCAGGATGGATGGGACATAAGCTAAGGAGACTGGATGAGATGTGGCTCTAGGTTTGGTCTCAAACTGACCATAGTTGAGGATGTTTTTGTTTGCTGGATATTCTATTTCTGCTCTGAATGGAGGATGAGCCATGTCCTAAAATATCTTTATATATTGGTATAAAAATGTTCCCTTTACCACTGCCAACATGTGACCAAAGCATGTGACTTGTCAGTGTGCAGTGTAACAGCATTAAAAACTGATGCTAAATCTCACAAAAAAAAAAAAGTTCTCTCTTCACCCTTTCTCTGACTATCAGGGATGTATGGATGAGTGTGTGTGCAGAGGAAAGGTGAGAATAAAAATTCAGGGCATATTCATAATTGATCTCACTCATTGGGGTCATCAAAGTATTTAGAATTCCTGTGACAAATTGTTTTTAGACATTTTTTTTTAATGTGAGGAAAAATTTCATATTTTCCATGGCACTTCCAGCTTTAAAATGTTCCCTTCTTAGCCATTATTATTTAAGGGGCACCAGTTGGTTTGAAATTAGTATTTGCTTAATCTCATTTTTAGAAACCATTACTTGATTTGCTTTGATTTCTTTTCATTTCATTAAGTGAAAGTTTTTGATTCAGATTGCTATGTTATTGGCATTTAAGCACATTTATAGTCTTCCTGGATTTTCAGGAACACAAACTGCATTGTGGCTAAAATGTCTTTTTTTGAGAAAGTGTACATTTCTTAAAAAAAATCCATATATTTATGATGCTAATATAAGTCACTATTTAAATTCGATTCTTAGCTTCTCCTACCTTCAACTACTTTTTCTATGGGAGAAATTTGGTATTTTTCTTGTAACAGGTGACTGACTGCATCTTTGGCAAACAAAACTGAAAAGTGTCTTAGTGACATCCAAAGGAAGTAGGCCATGACTCCACAGAAATGGAAAACCCTCTCTATAAAGCTAACACAGTATTTACATTGCTCTTTGCCTCCTGCTTAGCTTGTTTATAGGTTGTTATACAGAACAATGTATATCTGGTACCTGCTATATTGACTCAAGTTTCAGGTAACTCCATAGCAGAATTCTCCCTTAAGCTACATGGAATGTAGGTCAAATTCAAAATTAATTTTTAAAAATGAACAGCAACAATAACAAAAATATTTGATTTTGAAAAGGAGACAAAATGAAAATGAATTGCTATTCTTACAATCTAGATTTTAGTTTGCATCTGCCAAACCACTGAAGGAAATATTCATACCAAGTGATTTTTGAGAGTTCTAGTGGGTTGCATATTTTCTATTGGGAAAGTTAATCTTTATGATATAGTATCCACATTTTGTGCTCACTTGGAAAAATTGGCTATAAATATATTTAGATTAATTTGGGAATTGCAGGTTTTTTCTGTTTCAAGTAGTGCTCTGCCTCCAGGAAAAGAATATGTCGAGAGATGTTCCGCACAACACTTAGAATTACTGAGGAAACTGGTGAAGAACTTAAGAGTTTTGAAACTAACCTGGGTGAAATGTCACATCCTTGTTGCATAAAAGCACCCAGGGAAAACCAGAGGCTGTTAAAGATGCCAAACTCATTGGGAGGCTGGTCGCTGGGTCCTTCCTTTCCGTCCTCTGGCTCTTCTGTGTGCCACTCATATGGACTAAACCTACTAACTAGGAACAAGACCACGCTGACGCCAATGTAGGCAAAGACTATGCACATCCAAATCTCATAGGCCAGAGGATCCAAGAAGGAAAACACTCCTGGTTTAGATTTCTGAGGCTTTTTGATCATGATAGATATGCCCAAACTCATGAAGGGCTTAGAGAAGTCAATGACCTCCTCTCGTACCAAAGTGATTGTCAGAGGGGCAATAGCAATCTCTGCTTTCTATAAGAGAAAAGACACATGAAAACACATAGGTTAATGAATTTCATGAAGTAATTAGCACTGGATTGATCCATTCAAAGCTAACCAGTTATGCATTCATGCTGCATTTTTTTTTTGGAATGACAACAATGAATAAGATAAATACAGAGATGAACAGTAGATTTGTTTTCGTAAGGTATCACTTAAATTGCACAAAATATTTTTATTGGTGCTAGTAATTAGATAAGAGGAAGAGAAATGGAGACAGAATAGACATAAGCAAAAATAACTTGAACTCAAATAACTGTATTCGTCTTTAAGGATCTAGGACAGTGCAGGGGAGAATAGTCTTTCCATATGGCTGAATTTCTGAATTTCTTGGCCAGGAACGCTGCTATGTTGCAGCCTGTTCTGTTTCATTTGGAAGGCTGCCACTGATTCACGACTTGGCCATCCCTTAATATTATGAATTGCAAATTTCAAACAGTCCTTTCTCTTTTATTCCTTTCCAGTCATGAGAAAACATCATGAAGTCTGTGTTCGTAAGACCGAAGAAACCCACTGTTTAACAACATCTTCCAATTCAGCACACACACAAAAATCTGGAAATTGGCATTTATTTCTTCCTAGTCACATATTTTGGTTTTCTACTTTCAAATTCTAAAAACGATTTTGGAAAGCAGTGGATTCATTTCTCAGATATTATGATCGTAAGATACCAGCTTCCATTTTCATTCTGTGATTTTGAGCCATTTTTCTGAGCCTAGTTCCCTATCTCTAAAATGAAGACATTTTCCTGTTTACTTCATTGTATTGTTGTGATTATCTATTTAAAAACCTTAATAAAATAACAGTGAGTGTTTGTTGAAGGATTATGCATCTGATGCTGATCTAAATATTTTAAACGGCCTCTCATCTAACTCTTATAACAATCTCATGTCTATCATTGTTTTATAGATGATGAAACTGAGACTTGGTGAGTTTTACACATAATGGCAGCTCTGGAATTCGAGCCTGTGATTCTTCCATTAAATCATGCCACTTCTCAAAGCAAAGGAAATAAACTATGGTGAAAGAAACTGGAAACTGTTACTTTATCTACAAATGAGATAAGGTTTTCGGATTATTTTAAAAGGGAACTAACTGGCATTAAAATGGAATATGAAACATACTCAGACATACGTGTTCTTACAAGGGGTTGTTACTCTTATATTTGTTCCTATATATCTTTAGTCCTGTGGTTTGATAGAAGGCCAGCAGCTTGATACAAGGAAAGCTGGAGGGTTAGCATGGGATGGTTCTCTGGCCGTCATGCTATCCGCTGGCTGACTGAGAACTGCCTGTATGTGCCTTTAAGTAGGAACAAACTTAGTTCACATCAAAAACACGCAGATATACAAAAGACACAATCATTGCTGAGAGGGTATTATTTGCCCATAGTTATTATTATTTATGTAATTTTCATTACACGTGTTATATGAACTAGCTATAGAAAAATCAGTACATAAAACGAGAACCAGAAAATTAGGAAAAATTATCTCCATTCCCTTCACCTACTCGTTTTTTCTTCCTATATGTCCTGCTAGGCATTGTTTTATGAATAATATTTTTTCTTATTTTAAAATTGGATAATACAGAACATTACATTTTATAATTCATTTTCTCAAAAGTATATGATGAACTCATTTTTATTTCAACATATATAGTAAAAATTAAGTTTTAAGGCTTGCAAATATTTTATCATGTGAAGGTATCAAAATTTACTCAATCAATTTCTCATTTTGGGGGATATTTATATTGTTTCCAGTTTTACACAATTTATTACATTGATGATGTGAACATCTTTGAAGACAAATCCTCACACATATCAACTATTTAAGAAAAATTTCTAAAAATGGGATTGCCGGTCTAAATGGTAATCTTTTTAATGCTCATGATATTTTTTGCCCAATTTTTCTCCAGGAGGTTCATACAAATTTCTACTGTCACCAACACAGTGTGAAAACCCCTGCAGCTTTAAATTTTGTACACCCCCGTGAATCTTTATTCTCATTTATCTTCGCCAACTTGCTATATGGCAAATTAGATCTCATTGTACTAATTTGAAATTGTCTTTGTAAAACAAATAGCAACTTTTACTTCTTTTATGCATTACTTGTCATGATCTGCCCCCATTTTCCATATGGGCTATTCATTTTTTATTTACTAATTTGTAAGCACCTTTAGATATGTTAAAAATATTAACTTTTATTTTCTATATATACTACAAATATTTTCCCTATTCATCATTTGTTTTGTTCACATAACTTAGTTCATGGTATTTTACTGCATTATATGCATTTTGAATTTTGTTGTAGCCACATAAAATTATCTTTTTGTGTTTTGTGTTTATTATCTTTGTGTTTTCATGCTTAGAAAAATCCTTCTCATATCATATGATCAGTCTCATATGATATAATTATGGGACCTCTGATCTCTCTTGGATTTATTTGGCATATTGCATGATGATGTGTTGCAAAATTATTAATTTTCCAAGTAGTTCCCTATTGTCCTGACAGGAATAAATGAATAATGCATCCTTTCACTGATTTGAAATGCTACCTTTCACATACTATGTTGTGTGTGTAGTATCTTCTGAACTTTTTTATTTATACAAGTAACTGCTAATGAGAGTGAAAGCCTTAAAAGGAAAGAAGTGTGAGGAGAAATAAAGGGGTCTCAGCACATAACACTAAAGGCCACAGAAGGCAGACATTTCATAAAGGTGGTGATAATGATGTTGAAGGAGGACACTTTTGAAGTCTGAGATTTGTGAGATGAACAGAGAGGATACACAGAGGTTTTCTCTGCTAACACTGGAGATATGTCATTGTTGCTTGCTCCATTATCTCAGCGATTCCCAAAATTACGTGTGTAAAATATCTCCCGCAGGGGCTCTATAGGGTTGGGGTTCCTCAGGACCACTGGTGTGAGGCTCAGGAACCAGCGATTTAACACATCCCACAGGTAATTCTGGTGCTGGTAGGCCATGGAACGTGTCTGAGAAATATTCCCTTGGATTAAACCATATACACCGGTACTGCAGGGCGCAGGAGAAGGCCCTGGAGCAGCGCACCACAGGAGGTTGTCGAGTGGACATGCTGCAGTGCGCAGGTGTGACAGACAGAGAGGACCTGAGAGGGAAAGGGAGGTTCTGAGCTTCCGGGTCACCACCTGGTGGTGTGCTGAGATCACACATGAGTGTTTCACAGATAATCTGTTGCTAACAATTACAGTAACAAAGTTTGCAAAGAATAAAGTAGAGCAATATATAGATGATGGATTTAAAGTTCATCATTTTGCTGTCTAATAGGCTCTGTGGGGTAGAAGAGAATGGGCTGTGTTACCTAGGGCCCTGGAAACTGAGCATTTCTATATGTGTTAGCAACAAGAAAGTAAAAAAAGGTGGAGAAGCAAGTACAGACTTTGCAGACACCAGAATGAAAAGTACCAAATCTGCGGAAAGTGTTAAGAAACATGAAAGATTTCTTCGGGAAGAAAGTGGACAGCTCAAGTGGCAGAGTTTGGGGTATTTAAACCCTTGCTGTATTTAAACCTAGCTGATGAATGAATATAACAAGTATTAATAATTATTATGTTATCACCTCTCTCTGTCTAAGAACTGCATGACTTTAGGACTTTCTGTTACTGTGACATGTGCACTACTGATATAATTTTTTTTCTAATTCTGCTACTCTCTTCATATCATTTGTTTTCATTATTGAAATAAAATGCCCTCAATAAAACGTAGTCAGAACCCTTGCAAAGGGGTGAGCCTGGGCTGCCCAGTGAGTAGGGCTCCGGAGGAGAGAGATGGAACAAATGCCCTAGAAGTAACTCAGGTTAGTAATCCCATCCGTAACCAACTGGTAACTAAGTGTGATTTTTTTTTTTAAGATGAAATACTCAATAATGTTTTCCAAAGGAAATGAATGACTAGTTCTGACAACTTGGATAATGTTCACATCTCAAGTCTGCTTACTGTATCAAAAGTTTAAAATATTACCAAGAAACACGCGCTTTAGGAACCCTTTTTCTTTGGACTTAAAGATCAATATCAAGCTGTTGATGAAGTCTGTGGTAAAATACTTTTTGCTTTTTTAAAATTGCGTTTTTTTCTCACTTAGGACACCTAACCTGTCAGGAGTTCTTTCAAATGGATATAAAACTAACCAACTGCTCTTTACTGTCAACCGCTGAGGTGTGGCTACTGTACTGGGCTATATGAGAAAGTTCATTGCTTCATGGTCTGAAAAGCAGGATGTGGAATCGTGAAACTATTGAACTGCGGTTCCGGTTTGGAAAGTGAGCCCCTCTGTGGAATTCAGTGATGTTCTAAATCTTCCTACTTTTATTCTTTTCTGGGTGAGGATGACTCTCATAAAATTCTTCATCTCAAAGAGGTCTTGTGAGGGTTAATCAGACACAGTATGATTTGAAGGTGAAATTTCTGAAATATGAATTGGCTTACAGGAAATTTCAGAATACATTTCAAATGTATGTGACTTTTATTGGTTACTTGATCAACAGAGCTTACTGTGACGTCTAGGTTTTGTTTCTGGGCTTTGGCGATATCAGACCATCACTAGCATTCGATTCACTGCTGGTTTGATTTTGACACTTTGCAGTGGTAGCTGGTGGACGATCTGATTCTGATTCAAGCAGGAATATCTGTGTTGAATTTGCCCTTGGCTACGAACGTGTACAGGCAATACCTGGTGAACTCAGAGGGAAGAGCATGATGTATTTTCATGTGAGGCCTGCTATGGAATAAATTCTAGCTTTTGTGTTTTTCTATATATGCTTGTATGAAAAAAATAACAGCAATGCTTAAAGTTTAAATTTACCATGTTCAACAGATTTATAAGAATATTACATTATTTGTGACTATTTTCTAGACGCTAAATAGTGTAGTGACTGCTTCATCAATTACTTAAAAGATACTTATGAGTAATTACAACCAACAAAGATATAAGTAACTAGTTAAAATAATGTCCAACTTTATACTGTTGAAGGAAACCTGTTCCTACAAGTATCAAATAACAGATTACTAATGGATTTGTTCTGTAGTTCTCAAAATAACACGTCTGTGGCGTAGCAGCATCAAACTGCTTAAAAATTGATATGTGCTCAAGTGAAAAGAAGTTTCAGGTTTATGTAAGTAAATTCTTCAATAAATTGATTTGCTTACCCCATAAACAAGTTCTCCTACCATCCCATTCCAGATTTTTGTGTCTGCATCCCTTGCTCCATATTTTCCATCAGGGACAATGGCAATTTTATACTTGATACCAATATGTTTTGCAATTTCAGATGCCAAATCTACACAGTATCCTTCATACTTGTCATTTCCTTCAAACATTTCGTGATTTTTCTTGTACATAACATATGGGGATTCCTATAATGAGAGAAGTAGAACTGTAAAGGAGAAATTACAAAACATTTGAAAATCTTCATGTAACTTTTCAGTTTCAGAATTTGCCAAAAAGGTTATATTTGGTATTAATATACACACTGATTTTGTGTGGCTAGAAATCAATAATAAAATATGAATATATAAATATGCTTAGAAGTAAATTAAATTGCTTTACATTGGATACTAAAAATGAAGCTTTTAAAATAATTTTCTATTGATTGATTATGACATACCTAGCACTGTGACTGTGATAGAAAAAAATGTCCATTAGTAATTGTTCAAAAAAACATAAATTATCATCTTTGGCAATGAAACTACTATTTCCAAAATATCTCATGAAGTTAAAGACTGTTTAGTAGTCAGCTTCATGTAATAAAAGACTGACCCACGGTCACTCATCCAAGGTCTCCATATTCTGCATCTTGTTTGGCCACATTCAGCTGTGACCTCCTTTAGGAAAAGAATTAGGTCATTTTTCTTTGATCTCTAGCATTTCACAAGATGCCTTTCGCAGAGCAGGCACTTGCTACACAATTGTTCAAAGAAGAAATGAATTAATAGTTTAAAAAATTTTATATCATTTTAAATAATTTTTACTTATTTGCATTAAATTTGCTTTCCTAATGTTGTCTGATATTTTGGCTTTAAATAGTGTTGCGATCCATGCATTCTTATAAAATATGTCTCTAATGGAAGCTAATAATTTTCCCCCAATTGTGACAATCATACACTTCAGATGATATTCTTATTTAGTTTTCAAAGCAAGTAAGACAGAAAATAGGATGAAGAATTATTGTGAAAATCCTCATAAAATGAAAAAATTTACTGGTGGCTAATAATAACTGGACAGTTTTCAGTTAAAGTGCACACACATACATGCATGAGCACACACAACCCTAAACCAAACCATTTAAAGGCCATGAACTAAGGAGACATGTTAGCAAAGAATAACTTGATTTTATAAATGGAAACTAAAGCCACCAACTAAAAGATAGGCCTGGTGAACATGCCAGATGTAGAGAATTCCTGGCTACACCTAAGATTTTCCAATCCTCACGGACAAGGAATGACTACTTTTGGCCACAATGTCATTGAGATCATGTATTCATATTTTATAAAATTGTACTGTAACATTCATTTAGTAATCTTTCATAAGAATCTCTGCCCTCTCAGCAAATTTATAATTGAGGAAGTTGAACTTGCTTTTGGAACTCTGGATTAGGAGGTAATTTACTTTGCATAATGTGGCAGCCTATGCTAATTCTGATTTTGTTTTTAATGTAGAAACTACTTTTAAAATCTTAAGAAAAATGCAAATTACATGATATATGATTTTCTCATAGAGATGCCCTAAATAACTCTATTGTGGGCAATGGTTTAGGACTGGTCCTTGTATTAATATTTTAAATCCTGCCTTAGGTTGACATGGCCAACTGACCTAGAAGTCTCTCACTTCTTCGAATTTGATGAATATTCTAACACTAGACTTGAATAAAGAAAGTTTCTCCACCTATAAAATTAAGACAATTAATTGTCTTTTCTTTAGATAGATGAAAATTATTTATTAGCTTACAGAAAACATTCTCCAAATATAAAGGGCTTTGCAATCTATAAATGTGGTTATGAAAAGTGGTGAGTTGTTGCAAAGCATTGTTAATTTCTAAGATATGCTATAAAGTATTTGTAGTTATAAGAAACTAATCCTTAATTTTCTTTTTTTCTTGCTATAGCTAATTAAAAATGTGGAAAAATATGTAGAAAAAAGCAATAATCACACATTTGTAAAACGCTTAACATAGCTGCATAGCTATCATCTGTAACTATTAGTATAACAAACTTAAGAGTTTTTCAGAAGGAGAATCACAATTGGTACTAGGGCTGAAGAACAGTTCTAAAATATCTGGAATATTTAAACACTTAAGAATTTTATCCTTCAAATATATATATTACCATGTTAACTTGTGTGTGGAAGTTTCTCTAGCTAGTATGAGTCATCTAATTTGCTAAATTCCCTCTACATTATTCACTGAACGATTTGCTTCATTAAAAGCTGCATTTTTATTATTTAATCAAACATTTATCAAGCACCCACTGTGTGCCAGGCAGTTTGCTGGGAACTAGGGGTACAAAATAATGAAATATGCCCCTTGCTCTCTTGTGTTTAATTAAGATCAAATTCTTTGTAATAAGAGTGAAGGAGTGAGAGAGATGGGCCAGTAATAAAATATAGCAGTGAAAAATAATAACAGCTCTTACTTATTTAGTGCTTGCTCTGCATCAGGGACAACGCTAAGTTCTTCAATTGGGTTCTTTCATTTACTTTTCACACTGACAGTTTGAGGTAGGCATTTTCCATTTTGCAGATGGAAAGTCTAAGGCTCAGAGAGGTTAAGCAAATTGTTCAACTTCACAGAACTAGCAAAAACAGGAGTTGAACCTATATTTTGAAGTATCTGGAAAATTCTGAAGCTATTATGCATCCATCAAAATATGCGCAACTATTTGAGATTTCATATGATTTAACGAGAGAGGGGATAGATTAAAGAAATGAATTTCTGTATTTTTAGTGAATGAAATTCTTTGTATGAAATTTTGAGTAAACAATGTAGCTAAAACCTTTTCATATCTCCTTATAGTGTCTGGTACATATAGGGCCCCCAATAAATGTAAGGATTCCCTGATCTATTAGTGTTTCCTAAATAGGAATATCATTCCAAAGTAACTATGTTAGGACTTCTGATTCAGGTCTTGAAAAGGAAAGTGGTATGTGCTAGGTCATCTCTTCTGAAACAAGCATATGCGTATACGAGTAAAAATTTTATTTAGTATCTTCTTTCATTTTGTTCAATTTCCTTTCTGGGCATCAGGGGCCCATTAGGTCTTTATTTTCCTGCCAAAAAAGTCAACAGAGGCTAGAAAAACCTTCAGCTTACTGAAGCTGTTGATTAGAAATTTAGCCAGACTTTTTGCACAGCTAGGGCCTACACAGTTATCGGCATTCAGATGAGTGGTATATACAGCATAAGAGAAATAAGCTGTTCACACTCAGGGAGGTGGAAGAGCAATGAGAGAGAAAGGCTAGGCTTTTCTTGAACAGAAGCTTTCATGGTTGCTCAGTTTTACCCAGTTTCTCTGAGTGTATCTCATTTTGCTTTTCTTTCATGTCAAATCCAAATAAGAAGCAAATCCTCAACACTTTCCCAGTCTCCTCATTTACTCGGTCCGCAATCTGATAATTTGTCCATGAGTAGCCCTTCAAACATTGCACACTTGGAGAGACTTAATACAAAGTTTGGGTTACTATGGGTGAAGAAAATACCAAATATTTCCAATATAATAAAAAATAAGTTCTAGTCGATCCTTAATGGGGATTTGTGGGGCATCTTTGATAAACAGCTTTATGGACTCCCAGGTGTTCAATTGTGAATAAAAATGGAATGATCAGAGAAGTGGAATATAGCCTCTTACTTCTGCCTTAAGAGTATATAACCTACCACTTTTTCTTTTGTTTTTTGCTGAGGAAGATTTGACCTGAGCTAACATCAGTGCCAGTCTTCCTCTATTTTGTACATGGGTCACCAGCACAGCATGGCTGCCAAGTAGTCTAGGTCCATACCTGGGAACTGAACCTGAACTACTAAAGTGGAGCATGCTGAACTTAACCACTAGGCCATGGGGCCGGCCCTTATAACCTACCATCTTTATTATCAACTACTGTGCTCTGTGGGACAGTAATTCCTTAAAAGTTATTTTAAATGCATTACTTTTTTTTTACTTGAGGTAACATTAGTTTATAGCATTATTTCTTAATTATTATGAGTTTATTACTACACTTTCCATAATGAATACTTCTACATATGCTCCATTATTTCAGGAAAGAACTCCATCTCTGTCTAATGTTGCCACATTAGGTCTTACTTATGAAAATGTTTGTGTAAGTGGATTAAGATGATTTTCAATCAATAAAGTGTACTCTTCCTACCAAGGAAAATTTTTTTTGGATTATTTGTATTTAGCAAAAGTGAAATTGTTGAAATAGTGCTTCTTAGAAAGGCTTCAAGATTTTCTAAAAATTACAAATATAATCATTACAATTACTATTGAAAACAGTTAAAATAATAAAATTAGTAGTATCAACCAAACTTATTTGATTATACTATCAACCAAAGTATAACCAAAGTTATTTACATAGCATGTAGATATTTGCTTTTCTCAAAAGAATGTTTTTTTTCAGTTTTTTTATTGTAGTAACATTGGTTTATGACACTATGTAAATTTCAGGTGTACATCATCATATATTTTGTTTTCCTCCAAAGAATCTTAATGGATGTAGATAATTTACCCCATAGGTAAAATTCTTAAAAGGGGAAATTAAGGTATTATTCAGTTCAGAAAAAAATGAGTAAATTTAATGGCTGCACAGTTTCAAGTTTATTAAAAATAACAGTTAAAAACTAATTGAGTTACAAGTACTTTGGAGGCAGGTATAGGTCTGGGAGAATTTAATATTTGGTACAAGGAAGAAAATAAATATATGGCTATTTTCTATATATTTATGTACATATACATACATAATACATTATATATAAATGTGTATATTGTTGTACATGCACGTGTATCTATGTACAGTCATGAGCTGCTAATGATGTTTTGGTCAATGGACTGCATGTGACTGTGGTCCTATAAGCTTAGTAGCATATAGCCTAGGTGTGTAGTAGGCCATACCATCTAGGTTTGTGTAAGCATAATCTATGATGTTCACACAATGATGAAATCACCTAGTGACACACTTCTTGGAACGTATCCTGGGCATTAAGTGACACATGACTGTGTAGTGCATCTACAGAATTCTACATAGAGAAGATAACATATGAAACATCTCATATAAAGTATGAAAAGCAACCTCTGGAAAGATCAAGTGTGCTAAGTAAATTGTTTTAGGTTTGTAACATAATTCTGATGCTGCAATGAATAAATTTGGATTTATGGAAAATTTTCCTAAAGGATTATTATGTTCATACGATGGTAGGAAATACCTTCTTAGTTGAATAATGCATCATAAGCATCATTTAACTTTAGTTGTAAGGATTTGGGGAAAAATGCGCTTGGCTGAAATATCACTGCATTCTCTCTCCTTTTCCAGCGAGTTCAGTAGCCAAAGAAAGTAGTGAGATTACAGAGGACAACATCACCCTCTCTTCTCCCAAGGTCCACAGCGAACTGCCTTTTTCCTCAGTTGCTGCACTTATCAAACCACAAGCACAGATTTGGCTTCCTTCCATTGTTTATGGAAATTATTATTTTGAATGCAAAAAGTTAAATCAGTATGGCCACAGCTTCATGAATTTTACAAAATTATTAGTCACTAACACTTAAAAGACAAAAACATGATGAACTTCTGAATCTTAAACTTTAGACCTTTCAACTTTGTAGTCATGATTCTCATGTAATGAGATTGCCAATTTTACTTTTTGTTTAGACTTAGCTAAGTTATATGCAGTATGACTATATTCAGGTAGAACAAATTAATCATTAAAATGAAGATCACATTATGGACATACAACATTGTTATAAGAAAAAATAAATTTCAACAGTACAAAAAGCTAAAGCCACATTTTATTTAAGAATGATATCTAATGTACTTATTTATTATGTTTCTTGTCTGCTTTCCCTCACTAGACTGTAAGTTCAACTGAGTGCAGGATTTTTGTCTGATTTGTTCTCTGACATATCCCCGGGGTTATAACTGTGTCTAGCACATAGCAGACGCTTAATAAATATTTATGAATGAATAAATGAATTTCTCAATAAATTTTATTTAACAATAGCATATACCATTACAGTGTATCAACATATAAATAACAACATACACAAAGGAAAGACAAATGGGAGAACAGCAACACCAAATCAATTTCGATCAAAATGAATGACTTCCAGTGCCGCAATACCCTCAGCCTTCTTCTGTGTCTAGATATTTTATCTTGCATGTATTACAATGTCTAACTCCATCTATGTTGGGAGTTTTCAACTGAATCTGGGGGATTATTATACACAGATGCCAACATCTCATTCATCTACAAGGAATTGCATTTCTTTCTAAATGAATGAGGTGGTAGAGATGTCATAGGTCCCAGGCTACCATTTTCAAAAAAGCAAACATAAGAAACACTTTCAGGAAAAGATTCTAGCATGTTTCTTTTGAATTACTGAATGATTATGTAGTTGCAAAGGCCAGAGGTATTATTTATATGAAGATTACATTTTTATACAAAAGACAGATACTAGTATTGCACTATTTTGATAGCAAAAATATTGTTGAGATCACTGTCAAACAACAGATAACTTTACAGAATATTTTTTATGTGTATAGGAAACAGTTGGATTTTTCAATCATTTTCACTTATTTTTTGATAGCATGCTTTCTGAAAACTAGCCATGCTTTCAAAAGTAATTCAGTATTTTGGTTTTAAGAATTATATCCCCAGCCCTTTAATAACAGGGATGGAAAGGACATTCTCTACATTATACCTATAACGCACATTAAAACACTTTATTTCACACAGAACAGGCAAAATTTCAAAAAACCTTTAAAGAAAACAACTGTATATATTGAGAAAAACACACAAATTCATAGATCCTACTTTTAAAAAATCTACCCTTGGAATTAGGAGTGATATAATTCCATAATTTTACGTACAATGACCTCATTTCAAGATAGGGGAATTGCTATGTTAGAATCACTAAGTGATTTTTTTTTCAACCTCTATTTATTTTCTTGAGAAAGATGAGGATTAATTCTTCTTTTGTTCTAGTATCTCAGAAAAGTCACAGAACTTTAAAAAAATTTTTTTTCTGGTAGTCCAGAGTTGGTCATCCAAGAAGAATCCCACATGAATAATTAGCTTAAATTGACTACACAGGAGAACAAGCCTTGAGCCTTAGTTAGGAATGGTCGAAGAGCGTGGAACTCATTTCTTTCTTGATCAGTTTCTTAAAATAGGGTTCTTCATCAGAGGCTGAAAAGAGGAGGACTGTACTGAAGTATGACTTTCCATTACTGTGTCTTTTTTAGGAAAAGAAATATATATATTGCTTTTCACGTCCCATGCAAATATTACACAATTAAGTTAGAAGGTATATATTACACAAAAACTGCTGTTGATTGGTTTGCATTCTAAAATCACAAACTTCCAATCAAGTTTTGGCAGATTAACATTAAATTGCTAGCTGGTGATGCAACATAGATAAAACTAATTGCAAAGTACAAAAGTTTCTCCCTGGAATTTTTATGCTTTGACCTCAATGCCAAAGTTTTGGAAATAGCTCAACATTACTAAAAACCTAAAACTAAAATTACATAAGCTAAAAACTAAATTACACAAATAGTTCCACTTTATTTAGAACAAGAGCTTAATAAACAAATATTTGTTCTGTCTAATGAGACAGTGAGCTGAGGATATATAATTTTAAATTAGATAGAAAAAGTCACCGATTGTTGATCTCCTTTGACGAGCTTTGACTCTAAAGGTCATGTTTGACTTTAGAAGAGAAAACCATGTAAGATATTTCATGAGAGTCTCTTTGAAAAAGCAGCCTTAAAATTTAGAGAATTTTTCATTTTACGAGGTGAATGAATATTTTCCTTAATTCCTAAAAGTCCGATAAATTATGTGGTGTATTTGTCACCAGCCAATGAGAAAAATAATCGGTGCAAAAAAGCCTTTTCGCATTAAAAATAAACACAAAACAAAATTTATTTCTAAAACATTCCATTGTATAAAGCATGCTCATTAAAATCTTCATTCATATCTCCACTATTATAGACAGACAATGCAAATCACTATCTGATAATTAAACTATCTGGAAATTATCATTTTAAACACTATTAACTATTATTACATTGATGTTTTAAAAAACATAACAATAATATGGTGTTTACTACTGGATATTTTTATGTCATTGGTCATTGATATTTTTCACGTTCATTCTTTTGTTCTTTGGAGTCTTAGCATTTCATACATTTCCAAGTAAAGTTTGACAGTTTCAATTTTTAACATCTGAGCACTTTTCTAAGAAGAATACAGCAAAAGACAATACAAATGAAAGTACTGAATATACTCAAAGCTCAGGACAAACCTATTCAAAGCCTCAATGGACTTTCGTGGATCAGAACACCCATGCCACCACTGTTCGGAAGCAGCTTTTCCCCGCTCTGTTCACCATAGCTGGGGAATTAAAATTGCCTGTGGACAAAACGGAACAGCATAAAGCATAGACCGAAACTTACCATAATTGTGGTTACAACCACTGTTCTGTTCTCAATAGCTGCAGTGTCATTGCCAAGAGTGGGGACATCTTGAATTAAGACTAACTTATCCATATCATTCCAGTAACCAACCTGCCAAACAGAGAAAATTCTTGAAAACACATTTTAGAAGAATTTCTCTAGTTCTTATTGGAACAATGAGGGGTATTAATAAGAAAGCAAACAAAACAAATTTAAAAAACAGATGAAAAAAGGTATTTGGAAGTTTTCTTAATGATGGTGAGCCAGTTTCCTAAGGTTAGTGATACTGCCTGGTTATACATTTGGCAACTTTACTATTTACAATCACGGAGTAGCCAAGACATTGGGAATGAGTGGTTCAAAAAAGAATATGGATACAGATGGAATACCATTTCATGATGATCTTCTCTTCTAGTAAGATTGACCGAACACCCTAAAATCAATTTCCATGATTTTATCAATAACATTACAGGTTTTATGGTAAAGGGAAGAGCCAGATTTACAAAGGGAACATATACAGGATATTTTCAAGCAAAAAAGTCTTTTATATTTTTAAAGCAATATAGAAATAGTTTTTGGTTTAATATAACCGAGCCACTAGGTTAGGGAACAATCTTACCATTTCTAAAATGCTAAATACGTCAGAGATTTATATTAATGAAGAATATTTTCATTCTCAATGATTACATTTAAATTTGTACTTTTTCATTTTTAATTCCTTATATTACTTTCTACTTTAGACGTGAAACAAACTCCTTTCCATAAAATATTTCAAATAATTAGTTAAGCACTTTACAAAGTAGTAAACTATAACGGGATCATTGTTAAGGAAATGTAGGGTTCTTTGTAGCATGCAGAGCGTTAAGTGATAGTAACAGCTACCACTTCCTGACTGCTGGCTCTGTGACAGACACTGCATTCGAGGCTTCTTTTTATATACATCTTAAAGGTCATACATACAGCAAATGTAGAGGTAGGTGCAATTATTATCCATATTTTGGAGATGAGGACCCATATTAGAAGGTTAAATAAATTGCACGAGTTATACTCTAGTCAGGCCAGAATTAAAAACTCAGTCTGTATGACCTCAAGTCCATATATTTTGCTTTTATCCTACACAACCTCCCCAAATGGGTGTTCATTTAACGCTTGCCAAATTTTGTTCTTGAATTTCTGGATGCAGTTGATAAAGCTCATTTCTCCAATAAAATATATGTAGATGCTCACTGGTCTGTATTCACTCTTTGTTCTAATATGTTTTGGAAGTCTCTCTTGCTTCCTCCAAGTTTCTTAACTGTCATGTTAGTATTTGTGAACATAACAAAATGAAGCAAGCATTAACAGGTCAGAAAGAGGCACTATATTATTCACAAATGTTTCATATGTAATTCAATAACAGAATAGATGGAGAAAAAGAAGTTTCATTAACATGGCTTGCTATACTTCTTAGTTTTATCCAAAATTATGAGTATATATTAATTCAGCAATTATTGTCAATTGTCTATACAAATCCATTTATAGCTGACATTTATTTAATAGTTCAGTAAAAAAATTAAAAAACAAGTATATTTTTGAGACCTACCCTCTCCTCAATTCCTACATGTACTTAAAAAATAAAAACCCTGTTTTTATTGTTTTTCCTGTTAATTCTCCTTTCCACATGACAGTTACATGACATGAAAATGAGTTTTAGAGTTTAGCACTTCATTAGGATATAGCCACCTTCTAAATCTCAGCAGCCCATTCTCCAAGAAAGGCAATTTTTCTTCACTAATGAATTCCCACAACAGAAAAACCACGGATTTGGGACACATTCTGGAGAGTCTTCAGATGCTGGAAAGATCTTGACGTTTTGCATTCAAAAACAACCTGTGGGTTCACGACTATCTATTCCCAAAGGATAAATGATTTAGAAGTGCTGGCAAATTAAAATAATATGCAAAATTTTACCCAATTGTATCTATTTGCCTTATATTAACTTGTAATTCTAGTGAAAAAAGAAAGACACAGTTTGTGATGTGGGATCAATTAATGATAGATGTCATGTGGGCTATGGACTTACTGGGAAATAAGACTTTACTGGGTGGACAGTGATCCAGGGGTCACTCCCAAAGGAATCCTAACATTTGGACCTAGAACCCAACTCAAGATGGAGTTTTTCTTTTTAGTTCTTCACAACCTTTACAATCCTCTAAGAACTTTCCCCAAGCCCTATCTCATTTAATCAGACAGGGAACTAGGCAGCTTTCCTAGAGACAGAAATTGGGGGAAAACAGTTTTGTAATTCCAGAGCAAAAGTATGGAAGCATTTAAACCACTAAATTGCCAAGGGGTGTCAGAAAAATATTTGTCCTCTTTGACCTCCTAAAGCTGAATTGCGTGCAAATACAACCATAATATAATGTATGAGGAAACTTCTCTGTATTTACGCAGACTTTGCCTGAAATGTAGCATTTGGAGGGGCTGTGAGGAGACCCTGTTCTACTCAAAGCTGGTTCCTTGGAGAGTTGATTTGACCTGACCAGACGTGTCCTGAAAAACATGGCTTAATTCCAATACCAGCCCCAAAGAAAGCCCTTCTGGGCCCTGGGATGGGTACTATTTTATAGTAGTTAAGAGCATGAGCTCAGGAGCCAGGTGAGCCTTGGTTTCCAGCCCAGCTCCACTTCTTTCAAGTAGAACATCCCTGGGTAAGTCGCTTGTTTCTCTGAGCCTTCCCTTTCTCTTCTATAAAATGAGAAAAATATATCTTACATTCAGGTTGTTGTGAGGATTAACTGAAAAAATGCACATCAATTCTCCATTATTGTGTCTGGCATATAACCTGCTTTCAATCAATATAATTTTTATAATTAAGAATTCCTGAAACTATGTAAGTCTGTCCCAGAGCATCCCCTCTCAGGGTCACTGGAATGACAAGATTCCACCATACTTAAGAGCTGGGACTTCAGAAAGAGCTTTGTGGCTCTGCTTAATGAGACTCTCCATCAGTTTTCCTGTTACAGAAGTCAGACAAATGGATGGGTTGGCTCTCTGATCTATTTTCAAAGATAACTCCCTTGCTGGCAAGTGTTCAAATTACAAGAACGATTGCTCACTTTTCAGACATATTGCCAAGTCTCACTAGCAGAATGTTTCTCATGGCAGTTTATTTTTAAGTTTAATATTCCTGACAGGATGCCCAAGTTGATCGTTGCCACAGAAAAACGAAGACAGATGAGTCTACACCATTTTACATTGCATATTTCTTTTAAGAGTCTTAGACGAATGTCAGCTGAGTGTGAAGATTCTCCCATCTTACTCTTTAACTTTCTCCTAAGAAAATCTTAACTTTTGTAGCCATCAGGATTCAAAAGTTTCAGTACTATAAAGAGCCCAATTGATATATCACTAGTTACCACCAGCTTCCTTTCTCAGTACAGTCATGAGCTGCATAATGATATTTCCACAAAGATGGACTGCATATACGATGGTAGTCCCATAAGATTAGTACCACATAGCCTAGGTGTGTAGTAGGCTATACCATCTAGGATGGTGTAAGTATACTCTATGATGTTTGTACAACGACGGGATCATCCAACACTTTTCACAGAATGTATCCCCGTCGTTAAGCAACACATGACTGTAGTCTTTCTTTTATAGAGAGATCATTTTGCTTCTTATATTTACTGTTTTGTGAAATATAGAATTGTCTTTTGCATTTTACAAAGCTTCTGCTTCAGTGACTAACTTCGCAAGATCTGGTTTGTAGCAGGAAAGTGTGCCTGTTTTCCCTCTGCCCACCAATGTTTTTAGGGGCCTGGGGAGTATTCTGTCTGCTCTACAGCTAGCAGAGGGACTTTGCTGAAAATGGGCCTCCCTCTTTTTTTCATGTTGCTGGCTGTGTGCTGATAGGGAGTGTAAAGTTGGTGTTTACATGCAACTTCCTAAATTTCTTGTTGGCAGCATGTCTCAGTCCCTTGCTGCAGGCAGTGTCTTTAGCGGAGCCCATCAGGCAGCTTGGCTTCCAAGGTCTGTCATCCATCTCCTGCCCTACCTGCTCTGCATCTCCAGCCCACCCCGTATTAGCTGGCAGCTTGCACTGAAGGAAATGCCACTAAGAGTCTGAAAAGCTAGAGATGGTTTTCATGGCAGCTCCAAATCTCTCCTTCTCTTGTATATACAGAAACACATGCTATGACAGACTGGAGCAAAACACAACTCAGAAAGCTCTGCCATTTTTCATGTAAGACTTTAACTGTCCTGCCTCCAGCTTGTCTTCAGGTTCTTGCCTCTTCCATTTCTACCTATCCGAACTCTAACATCATGGCTAACTTTAAATCCCACCTCCTCCACACATGCCTTCTCCTTAACTATCATATGAAATTTATTATGTTCTACTCTACTAGAAAATAAACTCCTTTACAGCAGGGTCTACTCAGGTGAGGTAATGATGTAGAGAGGTTCTGAATGAAAATCTTGTTTTTCTTACTTACAGGCCTTGGACAAGTAACTATAACCTACTGGATCATAATTTTCTTACTGGAAAAAGGGAGATAATAGTACTCACACTGTAGGTTTGTTGTGAGGATTGAATTACACCAAGTCAAGTGGTTGGGACACAGCAGGAATTTCATAAATTGTAGCTACCATTATTATAATAAAGCAGGAAAGTGTATTTGGGAACGTTTTCTTAAATAGCCAAGCATTGAAACAAATAGAGTTTGTAGATAAAGTAACTTGAACATCTCTTTCCTTGAGCATCCTAGCTAATCTTAGAGAAAAGAACTGTTAAAAATTATATGTGTTACAACCTCCCAAAACTGAATCAAGAAGAAATAAACGGAATAAACCAATCCCAAGTAAAGAGATTTAAACAGTAATGAAAAACCTCCCCCAAAATAAAAGTCCAGGGCCAGACGGCTTCTCTGGAGAATGCTACCAAACATTCAAAGAAGATTTAATACCTATCCTTCTTGAACTACTCCAGAAAATTGAGGAAGATGGAGCACTTCCTAATACATTCTATGAGGCTAACATCACCCTGATCCCAAAACCAGACAAAGACAGCACAAAGAAGGAAAGCTATAGGCCAATATCACTGATGAACATAGACACAAAAATCCTCAACAAAATATTGGCAAACTGAATACAGCAATACATTAAAAAGATAATACACCATGATCAAGTGGGATTTATACCAGGGACACAGGGATGGTTCAACATCCACAAGTCAATCAATACACCACATTACCAAAATTAACAAAATGAGGAATGAAAACTACATGATCATCTCAATAGACACAGAGAAAGCATTTGACAAAATCCAACATTCATTTCTGATAAAAACTCTCAATAAAATGGGTGTAGAAGGAAAGTACCTCAACATAATAAAGGCCATATATGACAAACCCACAGCCAACATCATACTCAATGGGGAAAAACTGGAAGCCATCCCTCTGAGGACAGGAAGAAGACATGGTGCCAATGCTCACCACTCTTATTCAACATAGTACTGTAGGTTTTGTCCAGAGGAATTAGGCAAGAAAAAGAAATAAAAGGAATCCAAATAGTCAATGAAGAAGTATCTCACTGTTTGCAGATGACATGATCTTATATATAGAAAACCCTAAAAAATCCATCAGAAAGCTGCTAGAAGTAATCAACAATTACAGCACAGTTGCAGGGTACAAAAGCAACTTACATAAATCAGTTGCATTTCTATACTCTAATAACAAACTAACAGAAAGAGAACTGAAGAGCACAATCCCATTCACAATCACAGCAAAAAGAATAAAATATCTTGGAATAAATTTAACCAAGGAAGCGAAAGGCTTATACAATGAAAACTACTTGACTTTCCTGAAAGAAATTGATGACGACATAAAGAAATGGAAAGTTATTCCATGCACATGGATTGGAGAATAAATACAGTTAATGTCCATACTACCTAAAGCTAGCTACAGCTTCAATGCAATCCCAATCAGAATCCCAATGACATTCTTCACATAAATAGAACAAAGAATCCTAAAATTCATATGGGGCAACAAAAGACCCAGAATTGCTAAATCAATCCTGAGAAAAAAGAGCAAAGCTGGAGGCATCACAATCCCTGACTTCAAAATATACTACAAAGCTATGGTAATCAAAACAGCATGGTGCTGGTAAAAAAACAGGCACACAGATCAATGGAACACAATTGAAAGCCCAGAAATAAAACCACACATCTATGGACAGCTAATCTTCAACAAAGGACCTGAGAACATACAGTGGAGAAAGGAAAGTCTCTTTAACAAATGGTGTTGGGAAAACTGGTCAGCTGCATGTAAAAGAATGAAAATAGACCATTCTTTTATGCCATTCACAAAAATAAACTCAAAATGGACCAAAGACTTATAGGTAAGACCTGAAACCATAAGACTTCTAGAAGAAAATATAAGCAGTACACTCTTTGACATCAGTCTTAAAAGGATCTTTTTCAATACTATGTCTTCTCAGACAAAGGAAAAAACAGAAGGAATAAACAAATGGGACTTCATCAGACTGAAGAGCTTCTACAAGGCAAGGGAAAACAGGATTGAAACAAAAACACAATCCACCAACTGGGAAAAAATATTTGCAAATCATATATCCAACAAAAAGTTAATCTCCATAATATATAAAGAACTCACACAACTCAATAACAAAAAATCAAATAACCAAATCAAAAAATGGGCAGGGGATATCAACAGACATTTCTCCACAGAAGATATACAGATGGCCAATAGGCACGTGAAAAGATGCTCATCATCATTGATCATTAGGGAAATGCAAATCAAAACTACACTAAGCTTTCACCTTACATCTGTTAGGATGGCTAAAATTATCAAGACAAAAAATAACAAATGTAGGAGAGGCTGTGGAGAAAAAGGAACCCTCATCCACTGCTGGTGGGAATGCAAACTGGTGCAGACACTATGGAAAACAGTATGGAGACTTCTCAAAATATTAAAAATAGAAACACCATATGATCCAGCCCTCCCACTACTGGGTACCTATCCAAAGAACTTGAAATCAGCAATTCAAAGGGACTCATGCACCCCTATGTTCATTGCAGCGTTATTCACAATAGCCAAGATGTGGAAGCAACCTAAGTGCCCATTAACTGATGAATGGATAAAGAAGATGTGGTATATATATACAATGGAATACTACTCAGCCATAAAAAAGGATAAAATTGTCCCATTCACCTCAACGTGGATGGACCTTGAGGGTATTATGTTAAGCGAAATAAGCCGGATAGAGAAAGACAAACTCTGTATGACTCCACTCATATGCGGAAGATAAACACATAGACAAAGAGAACAGATTAGTGGTTACCAGGTGAAAGAGGAGTGGGGGGTGGGCACAAAGAGTGCAGTGGTGCACCTATAATGAGACTG
Organism: Equus asinus; assembly: GCF_041296235.1. NCBI lineage: Eukaryota > Metazoa > Chordata > Mammalia > Perissodactyla > Equidae > Equus > Equus asinus. Next base: position 56,996,736 of record NC_091809.1, read on the forward strand.
ACAAATAATAATGTACAACTGAAATTTCACAAGGTTGTAAACTATCATAAACTCAATAAAAAAATTATGTTAATATATAATGTTTATAGCCAATTACTGTGGTGGGATTGTACGGTTCCATTATGTAAAGCACTTTTTCGATGTGAGGGAGAGCACTGACTTGCCTGTCACATTGTAAGACCAGCAGAGTTACCTTCTGAAATCTTTAGACCAGCAGGTTCCTGAACAACCTCCTTGGTGCCTCACTTGGAGTTTCATAGATGTTTCTCTCTCTTCTCAGCTTAACAATAATCTTAATAATCTTATCTTCTGCCTGCTCTCTCCTTTGCTCATTTGAATGTGTTTACATGTTTACTTCAAGAACATTCAGCCTGTTCTAAATATGCCCACCCATTAGAAGTAGTTTTCTTAGTTCTTTCTCTAACAATTTCACAAATGACCACATGGAGGTGAGTATGTCTCTTAGCTGCATTGTGTGCTTCCTGCTGAGTAAATTTTGTTTTGTGGGATTCATTTAAGTGTTTTTTTTTTTAAATATTGCTTCCATTTTGGATAAAGGATATAAACAGTGCATAAATTACTTTGTTTCAGTTTTGGCACACCATTGAATATCAGTTATATGACACAAGAATTTATTTCCTCACAGATTATCAAGAAAGCACTATTTGTAAGTACTCACATTTAAAAAAAACGTAGAAGATCCAGCTACCTTTTACCTATAAGCCTTTAAAAATGTCAAAAGCAAACTAAGAAAATAGTTTGAGTGTGGCTCACCTTTCTAGGTCCTGTGCTCTTCAGCTCAAACACATCCATTGTGTAATTGACCCTACGTCCATAGTGGTCAAACTGAACATTCCCTGTCAGCCCTTGAATTCGAACCTATGAACGAAAAAGAAAACCCACGTATGTGTTCATTTGCTAGTTCACTTATAGAAATCTCGACTTCATCTGTGAGGCTTATGACTACGTGGAGGTGTGGAACTATAAACTATAAGCAACTCACCAAAAACCCATGGGGTGTTTGAGCTACTGGAATAGAATCTGAAAGAAGACTATCAAAGGAATGTATAAGAAGTTCTGCTATATACCTGGAAGATGAATATGTTTTGGTTTTTATATCATAAAATTTCCATTGGAACTAACAGAATACTGCCTCAATATTGAAGTATTGTTTATAATAAAGGAATGGAAATATGGTTTGTTTATAGTTACTTTTCAGTTTCATTTGTATATCCACACAATAGATTAAATAGCCCTGATAACCACACCAGATCATATTTCTCTTTGATAATATTAAAATTAAGATACAAGAAGTTCAAAATGTAACTATATTTTTGAAAATATTCAAGTGTACTTTATTCCATATCTTTATTAAATTCACTTTTACTTATGTTCTGAACCTATGACATTTCAGAACATTTAAAACATAATATTAAATATATAAATAAATTTACATTAATTATTTAAAAATAGTGTTGGTATAACTATAAATGACTAAAATAAACAAATTACCTAATCCAAAGTTACCAGGAAATTTAAAGATCTACTAAGGTAATCATTAGTAGTGTTTGCCAGATATTTCTGGTTCTTCCCCATTCTAGGCCCAAGGTTGGCTTGTACTTCTTGGACCTCTTGTGGTTAGCTAGGTCTATGTGACTCTTTCTGACAAATGAGTTGTAAATTGATGTGATGAATGTCACTACTGAACTGGAGCATTTAATTGCCAGTTCGAAATCTCCCCACAATTCCATTTCCCTTTGCAGCATGCAAGATGGTATCTCTTGTCAGCCTGGGCCCCTGAATGACAACAATTAACATAATGCCCCTACTAATCTAGTGTATGTGAGAAATACTCTTGTGTTGTTTTAAGCCACTGGGCCTTGGGGTTGTTTATTACTGTGGCATAACCTAGCTTATCCTGACTAAGCATCTACATAAGATACAAACATCAGTATTCTTATTTAGAAATGTCTCAGAAATGGTAATGGCTTAATATATTAAAATGTCAATTGTAATATATATTTATTCTCAGATAAATTATTCTGTGTTCTTCAATATTCTGCCTAAACAAGACTGTGGAGTAAATTGAACTTAAATAAAACTGTGAGTTACCTGTTTGAGTGTCCTCTCCATGTCAATTCCCTGGCCCCATGGAGCAGCAGGATTTGCCAGACAATCTCCGGCATTGCCTCTCCTCGAAATATCAATTTTCTGCCTTCTAAGATTTCGGAAAGTTTCGGCCATCACCAGGACTCCATCATAAGTCAGAGCAGACGTGTACTAACAAAATAAGAGTAAATATAACAGTAAACATTAAAATCTTATCAATCACCAAGAATGGTCTGGGGGCTCTGTGGCTCTATGACGTAAAGCATCATCTTGTCTGAAGGACAGTTAAATTACCCATAACTAATTGACTCTAGCTTCTGAAATTTCTATTATTGCTTTATTACAAAGACTGTATACCAAACCTTACCATTCTGATTTAAAAAGGAGAAAATATCCTCGGAAGTATAGAAATTCTAATACACAGTTTTACATCAGTTGGGAGAAGCAAGACATCTAGGTTAGGTCTTTCTGTTGTGTCCAAGTAGAAACAGCGGAAGTATAAAGAGCTAAGCACAGTATTGCCTCAGTCTGCCTCGTGGTCTGTTGCTGTGCCTGAGCCCCAGGAGGCCAGGGATGTCTCACTCCTCCTCCAAAATTCCCAGCAGGGCCCCCTGAAATTTTATATATGTTTATTGATTTGAAGTGTATATCTTTATTCAGTTCCTCAGAAGAATGGGTAGGGATGTTGGTCGTTATTCAGATATAGGATGCCAGAAATAACATCTACATATTTAACAAACGTGTGTGCCCCGGTCCCTGTGCTGAATAGGAATGAGTATCGCTGTGCCCATGCCCTTTGAGTGTACTCAGAAACGTTGAGTCATTTCTCTAAGCTTCCACTGTAACCTGGGATCAAAGTGGAGAAGTGAAGTACAGACATCTGCTTTCTGATGATTCCCCCTCTTCTGCTTCTCTTTGAGGTATGATGGAGCCTCCAGGAAGAGATCATTAAGGTTAGGAGAGGAAGTGAGGAAAAACTGAGAAAATGTAATTCATTTAAACTGAAAATAAAAAGAACAAGGAATACATGTACAGTTTGATTACAGAACTCCTTAACACATGGAAAATGTGGCACATTTTCTTGAAGCATCAACTGCTAATCATGACAAAAAAACCACATTATCCCTCTCAGGAGTTCCATATGGTCAACTCCATATGACTAAGACATTCTAAGCCTATAGTAAGGATAGTTTTGTGCTATGGAATACGGAAGATGATCGCCTTGATTTGCTCCTTGTAAACAAAGAAAAATCATCTGAAATTCAAATTGTAGAAAGAAAACTTCGGCAAAATGACTACTAGGTATGGCAACCAGCATTCCAGGGAAGAGGAAGACCAAAACATGGAGAAGATAAAGAATATCAGTTCTAACGAAGAACCTTTCAATGGTAGAGGACCCAGTTCAAAAGCTTTCAGTAGAAAGATTTATGTGAGACGTGGAAATTGAGAGCTTTGCAATATATCTTCAAGGACATGACAAAATAGGCTTAAGGATAGGCATACACTCTCACAATCGGGGTGGGGTGGCTGAAGGAGATTAAGGTGCTTAAGCAGTGCTAAACCAAACAGGAATACACCTCCTTCTCTGCCTGGACCAACATGTCTTTGAGTAGAGAAAGCCATCAAATCATCTTCTTGTAAGGGAAGAAAATAAATCAAGAAAAAAAGTGAAACCTACTAAGGACATAAAGGGCAAGAGAAAAATGCAATGCTAGTATTTTAGGATCAAGAGAGGAAAAAAGAAAAAGAAAAATATTGTTACTTTTTTAATGGGGAGAAAAAAGCTAAGAAGAGATGGCACCAAAAAGCGAATGCACTTGCTGTGTTTTAAAAAGTCCATCCGTTTTTATGAAACAAGTGAATTAGAAAAAAGAACAGATATCCTACAGAGCAGAACAGAGCAGAGCAAAACAGACATTTGGCCAGAGCAGCAAAGGCCTTTGACAGGTCGTAGAGCTGATAGATGGAAAGAAGTAGTAGTTTCAATCAGTTTTACCTTTCAAAGGATTTCATTCTTTTCCACGTGCCTTATTGTGCTGAAGTCCAAGAAATCATATTTATGGGCACACACTTCTAGATGGCATCTGGAAAATTCTTACTAAATAAACACTTCACTTTGGGGCAGGGTAAAACCAGGTCTTGGCCTAGAGTCATTTTTGCTTTAGCCAGAAATTAGAAGGGTGGAATGAGTTATGTTTACCAAGAGTGTAGATAACAAGACAGAATTTGGCAGAATCATTGTGCAGTGACAAGAGTCTTGCCTTTGAGAAGAAAGAACTAGATGGATTCTAATTCTGCTATTCATAGTTTTACAGGAATGTGGAGTACAATCTTCAACAATGGAACACAAAACTCAGCAAAACCAAATTAAAAAAGGTAGTAAGGACTATCTCCTGTGGTTGTGGTGAGGATGAAATTTCATATCATATCTGAGAACTTTTTGGAAAATGTGCTAGGCACTAGCTAGGAATGGTGAGGACTCCAAAGATGCATAATAGACACACACACGTTCCTAGCTGCAGTCAAGCAAGGCAACACTCTGCCTCCTTACTTCAGCTTATACTTTAGACAAGCGTCCTTTTTGTGGTCTCTCTAATGCCAGGTTTTCACAGTTTTATGGTTTTCTGACTATTTCACTGTTTAAAGTGGCCCAAAAGTATAGTGCTGAAGTGCTGTCTACTGTTCCTTAGTGCAGGTAGGCAACGGTGTGCCTTATGGAGAAAATACGTATGTTAGATAAGCTTTGTTCAGGCATGAGTTATAGTACTGTTGGCCGTGACTTCAGTGTTAACTATATTGGAAAACTTTTTACGAGAATATATTGTCAATGAGAGATTAGTAAAAGTTGTTAAAAATGATAATGTCTTATTATGTAGGAGCTTGAAACCGCGAAGTTGGAGTTTAAGAAACAATATGCTATTATTTACATGATGTCTAAGGAAGTCACCTATCTTTTCAGGTGAGGAAAAAACGTGCTTCTGATCAGAAATTTACCAGCTTCTGTTGCGGATTCCAATAACATACTGCTGCAATGTCCATCAGAAAAAATTAAACAACCTGACCTTTTGCTATTAATTTGGAAAAGAAATTTTGCATAAGCTTGTACATTTTACATTTGTACCAATTTACCTACTCATTATAAATCACATTGCAAATATTGTTTTTATTTGAGTGGAATAATTACCAATGGTTGCTCATATTTGGTTAACAAAAAGTTTCTTAAAAGTATACAATATTTTTGCAGAAATTCATATGTGAAATAATAATAAAAGAAAACTGTTTGAGCTAATGTCTAACAACTGTACTCTTAAATATAGAAATTAGAAATTACTAAGAGCTTGCGAAGCACAATGATAGTGACTAAATGCTTCTGCCCTATGCCACTCTACGTCTGACAAAATATTATTAGAAGAACAACATAATGAACTTTCTAACTTAAATTTTAAAAATACTAAAAATATGTAAGATAAAAACAAACAAATACCTTTGGAGGAGTCTCAGATCCTGGATACTCCCTCTGATCTAGTTTCTTCCAACGATCCATTAGTTTGGTTACCATAGGTGTATTAAAATCTACCAACTGAAATCCTGTAACATTGGCTCCACCATGGATAAACCTCTCAAGAGAAATATCCTTGAATCCCTACAAAGATCAACATGACAGTTTAAGTTTAGTTCATTGTTATACATTTCAGCTCTTCACTGGTAACACAAATCAATAACCAATATATACATCTTACTAGATTTCTAATACAGCAATGGCTGGAAACAGATGGAAGATCCAGTTATATCAATTTATCTGTTAAATTCTGTCATTCAAAATCTAATACATGAGAAAAGGATACGAATGTTTTCAATTCAGTTCACCTCAATTCAACAAGTATTTCCTGAATGCCTTTTATGAGGCATTGAGGGGGATGTAGGAGATGAATTCGGTAGCATTAAAGAGTCTCCTGTTGAAGGGATAATTGCCCTCTGATGTAGATAAATAGAAACATGTCTATGTGAAGGTAATATCAAGGTATGAAGGTACTCTGAGTGTGTGACCGGTAACACCATGTTAGGGGGATTCAATTTAATTACAAAGTGATCTAAAAGCAGACACAGCTGGTAATTTGAAAAAGGGAGGGTGAAAGCTTTGATTACATCAGTCCCTACAAACCTCATAGTCCTGGGAAAGGGAAACGGAAGAGAAAAGAGCAAGATAGGCCATTCATGGAGCCTTGAATGGTAGGAGAAAAGATGGTGTCTATCAGGTGGAGTGAGGAAGCTGGGAAGAAAGGGTGTTACCTTTTTTGGTCCAGTGGTAGTTATCTGAGTTTCAAAAATTCTGGAAAGTTATTTTCTATCTGTCTGTCTATCTATCTATCTGTCTATCTATCTTCTATCTAGTTTGCTTTACACCTGTTCCCTTTTTTCCCCACTAAGTATTTACAGTACCTTACAAAATTACACACTCAGTACAAAGTGTAAAACAAATGAACAATTACCAGAAGAGAGCAAAAAGCATATTAGTGAAGTGATAGTAAAAGTAAAGGTATTAGCTCAGAGAAAAATAAACACACACACACACACACACACACATGCACAGATGCACATCAGTTTGTATGACTGTATTTGCTTTCCTTCTTGTTTTCTCTTAGTATTTAGTAAAGTTTCTTTTGCAAATGTGAATTTGGTTCAGTTGTGTTGAGGGGACCAAGGGAAAGAAAGTGCTCTGTCTTTTTTTTTGAAGTGAAATATGCAGTCGTAGTAGGAATCAGTGCTGGAATAGGGGAGAAGAGGGAGACTGATGTTGTCTCTCCTCCCGAATGGGTCTCAGCCGTGATTTGGGAAACGTCTGTGTGTGCTTTTTTTTTTTTTTTTTAATAACAAAGGAGGTTGTACTAGCCAATATACGCACATTGCTGTTTGGTTATTTACGAAGATGCAGACCAGTGTATCGGCAACTAAGCAAAGTCACTATTGGGAGTCCCAGGAGTGCTGATCAGCTAATAGCTAATACTGATGCTGGGCTTATTATTATGTGCCAGGCACTGTGCTAAGCCCATTACACAGATTATCTATCTAGTTTAGTTCTCATAACAAGCTTAAGAGGTAGATCCTATTACTAGCCTTATCTTACAAATAAGGAAACAAAGCTCGTGGGTCAAAGTAAAACTATTCAAGATCACCCAGCAAATACATATTAGAACCACATGACTCTCGAGTTTGACATTTTTACCCCATGCTGCTGCATATTCTTACACAAACATGTGTGATCTTAATTTTGGTAATTTTGCAAATACCAAAGGAGAGTCAGGGTCATACTGTAGACAATAGCCCAGGCTCCGAATCCCACTTCTGTGACTTTCTGGCCTTAGGTTTCCCACATGCAAAGTGAGAATGATAATGCTATAGTAGTTAGCACATCTGGTTTGAATTCAGTAAATGCTAGCTATTAGTAATTAATTCATTCAACAAATATTTATTTCATGCCTAGTAGGTGCCAGCTAATTTGACAGCTCATCAGTAACATTCTCATTTCACTGGGGAAGAAACCAGACACCAGAAAGCAAATCTATGTTTTTAAAATGGGAAAACACTGTCCATCAATCCCTAGCTGGTAAAATGTCAGTTGAACATTTATTTGCCTGTACGAGAATATAGGGCAGCCGCACAGGCAGGCAAATAATTTCAGTTTTCCAAAAGCCACAGTGATTCAACTGTTGCATTAGTTGCTAATTGATGACATTATTTTCTTTCAGCAGTGGCTGAAATAGAAGGCCTGCCTAGCTTTCTTTCATAACATTGTCCCACAGCTGCAAGACACAGGCAAAGCTGCAGCCTTCAGAAAAATCATCTGATGCAAAGTCTAGCGACAAATAACAATCCACATTTCTCTGATTCCATCCTGCAGACACGCTGAAGGTAAAGGAAAAAATATTACCATATCTGTCTATAAACTCCTTTTGGTTATGAGCTGAATGAATGGTGCGTGGCTCAGCCAATTTTAGCCATGTCTGTCTGAGTACAGGAAATAGTTTTCCTTTCGTATATTTTTAAATGATTTTATACAGAAAATTGATGGGCTCAAGAGCGTGAAGCAGTTTCCTTGGGAATGGTTACTTTGGTGGCCATTTAGATTTCAGTTTTTATCCACAGAATATTGTGGAACTGAAAGTTCTGGGCGATATTGTAATAAAACTGTATCTACAATGTGGGGAGGGGAAACAATGGCTAAGACACTGAGTAAACAATGCCCCTGAGGGAAGAGGGGAGAGCAGGGGAGAGGTGTTCTGTGCTGAAAAGGGCTCTTCAACAATGCTTGCATTGCACAGTGGTTTGTGACCTCTGAAGGCAAGATTAATTTCCAATTTGGTTTTCCTTTAAATTTCTATTTACTGTTCATACATCCTCTGGGGGAAAAGAAAATTAATGAATTATAGGACTTCAGATATCTTGATGACTATTGGTGTAAATCCATAGGTCCATCGCATTATAGGTGCTTAACAAACACTCATCCTTTAAGTTTTATCTAATTCAGATACATTTCTGCTGTTTTGCATTTCAGGTTTATAAGTTGACTAAATCATATTGAGACAGCTCTAGTGTAGTTAACAGAAGGAATGCCAAGCAGAATGGGAGAGATTCCCTCTCAATATCTTTTAAAAATTAGGTTGCTAAGAAACTGATTTAAAGTATGCATTTTTCATGGTCAAGTAGATGATGGAGTCAGACATGCTCAATGCAAAAAAGTTAAAATATAGGACACACAAAGGAAAAAGTTAAACAATGTCTCCAAGTTCACAGAATCTTAACTGGGTCATTGCACTTGAGTGAAAATGTGCGAGACTGCAAATTTGGGGAACTGAGTTCTAGTCCACATTCTGACACTAACTAGACGCCTAAATGTGGACATCACTTTACTCTCTGTATCTTAATTTCCTTACCTTCTAAATGAGGCATGAATGGGGTGTGCATGTGTGTGTGTGTGTCTATGTGTGATGTGGTGAGGGATAGGTAAGGAATAGATTCAGTTAAACTTTAATGATATACCCTGAACATTCTAGAACTTTATACTACTTTATGACAGAGCAGGTGTTTTCCTAGATGTAAACTGAATACATGTGAAAAAATTGAAAATCTAAATGAGAGTAAGATTTTAAGAATTTGCCTTGCAGGTGGAATAAATGTAAACAGTTCCTTGTTGCTATTGGTGTCCATATTTAAATTATCTGACTGTTGGATGAGGGGTGAAGAAAGACTTGAATATAAATACAGAGAATGTTTGTAAGGCCAGACCCCCTTTAAGGGTGGTATAGGAAATGCTTAAATGAATGGTTACTTTGTGGCTATATAAGCTATTTACTAATTTTGGAATTTATTTATTTATTTTAATTTATTTATTCTTTTCAATCGGATAGGACAGAGTTTCAATGTTGCTTTTGATATTTCATGGTATATACATATATATATATATACCACATCCTCTCTATCCATTCACTCATTGATGGACGCCTCAGGTTGTTTCCGTACCTTGGTTATTTTGAATAATGCTGCAATGAACATGGAGTACAGATATCTCTTTGAGATAATTATTTTGTTTCCTTTGGATATATACCCAGAACTGGGATTGTAGGATCATGTGGTAGCTCTAGTTTTAATTTCTTAAGAAAACTCCCTGCTTTTTCTATAGTGGCTGTTCCCATTTCTCCACGTTTTCACCAACGTTTGTTATTTGTTGTCTTTTTGATAACAGCCATCCTAACAGGTGTGAGGTGGTATATCATTGTAGTTTTGATTTGCGTTTCCCTGATGATTAGTGATGTGGAGTACCTTTTCATGTACTGTGACCATTTGTATGTCTTCTTTGGAAAAATGTCTATTCTTTGCCCATTTTTACATTTTAAATTTCTCGTGTTGCTCTTGAGTTGTATGAATTCCTAGCATATTTGGGATATTAACCCCTTATTAGATATGTTATTTTTAAGTATTTTCTTCCATATCTCAGGTTGCCTTTTAATTTTGTTGATGGTTTCCTTTGCTATGCAGAAGCATTTTAATTTGAGGTAGTTCCCCTTGTTTACTTCTGCTTTTGTTGCCTTTGATTTTGGTATCAAATCCAAAAAGTCATTGCCAACATCAGTGTCAAGGAGCTTACCCCTATGTTTTTTTCTTTTAAGATTTTAAGTCTACTTTCTAGCCTTTAATCAACTCTGAGTTGATATTTGTGTATGGTGTAAGATAGGGAGGGGTCCAGTTTCATTCTTTTTTTTTTTTTTTTTTTTAAAGATTTTATTTTTTCCTTTTTCTCCCCAAAGCCCCCCCGGTACATAGTTGTGTATTCTTCGTTGTGGGTTCTTCTAGTTGTGGCATGTGGGATGCTGCCTCAGCGTGGTCTGATGAGCAGTGCCATGTCCGCGCCCAGGATTCGAACTAACGAAACACTGGGCCGCCTGCTGCGGAGTGCGCGAACTTAACCACTCGGCCACGGTGCCAGCCCCCCAGTTTCGTTCTTTTGCATATGGATATCCCCACTGTATATTCCTGGCTTTTTTGTCAAAAATTAAATGCATGGGTTTATTTGTGAACTCTCTGTTTTGTCCCATTGATCTATGTATCTGTTTTCAGCCCAATACCATACTGTTTTGATTACTATAGCTTTGTTATATAGTTTGAAATCAGGAAATGTGATACCTCCTACTTTGTTTTTCTTTCTCAAGGTTACTTTGCATATTCTGGGTCTTTCATGGTTCCACATAAATTTTAGGATTGTTTTTTCTATTTCTGTGAAAAATGCCATTGGAATTTTGATAGGGATTACACTGAATCTATAGATTGTTTTGAGTAGCATGGACATTTTAACAATATTAATTCTTCCAATCCATGAACAGATAATATCTTTCCATTTATTTGTGCCTTCAGTTTCTTTTAGTGTACAGGTCTTTGACCTCCTCAGTTAAATTTATAACTAAATATTTTATTGTTTTGGTGCTATTGTAAATAAGATTGTTTTCTGTTTTTCTTTGTTAGATGTTTCATTGGTAGTTTGTAGAAATGCAACTGATTTTTTTATCTTGATTTTGTATCCTGAAACTTTACTGAAATTATTTATTATTTCTAATAGCTTTTTGGTGGAATCTTTAGGGTATTCTGTATATAATATCATGTCATGTGTAAACAGAGACAATTTCACTTTTTCCTTGCTGATTTTGATGGCTTTTATTTCCTTTTCTTACCTAATTGCTCTGGATAGGACTTCCAGTACTATGTTGGATAAAAATGGTGAGAGTGGGCATCCTTGTCTGGTTCCTGATCTTAGAGGAAAAGATTTCAACTTTTCTCCATCAAATATGATGTTAGCTATGCGTTTGTCATATATAGCCTTTATTATACATTTAGTTTGTCGGGAGTTTTTATCAGGAATGATGTTGAATCTTTCCAAATACTTTTTCTGCACCTATTGAGATAATCATGTGATTTTTATCCTTCATTTTGTTACTGTGGTGTATCACATTTATTTAATTTTGTATGTTGAACTATTCTGTGATAAATCCCACTTGATCTTGGTGTATGATCCTTTTAATGTACTGTTGAATTCAGTTTTCTGATATTTTATTGAGGATGTTTGTATCTATGTTCATCAAGGACATTGGCCTGTAATTTTCTTTTCTTATAGTGTCCTTGTCTGGCTTTGGTATCAGGGTAATGCTGGCCTCACAAAAATGAGTTTGGAAGTGTTCCCTCCTCTTCTAATTTTTTGAAGAGTATCAGAAAGATTAGTATTAATTCTTCTTTAATTTTTTGGTGGAATTCACCAGTGACGTGATCTGGTCTTGGATTTTTGTTTGTTAGGAGGTTTTTGATTACTGATTCAATCTCCTTGCTTGTTATTGGTCTGTTCAATTTTCTATTTTATCATGAATCAGTCTTGGTATGTCATATGTCTTAGGAATTTATCAATTTTTTCTAGATTATCTAATTTCTTGCCATATAATTGTTCATAATAGTTTCTTGTGATCCTTAGTATTTCTGTGTTATCAGTGGTAATGTCTCATTTTTCATTCCAAATTTTATTTATTTGAATCTTCTCTCTTTTTTCTTGTTAGCATAGCAGAAGATTTGTCAAATTTTGTCTTTTCAAAAAATTCAGCTCTTAGTTTCATTGATCTTTTCTACTGTATTTTTAGTCTCTTTTTCATTTATTTCTGCTCTGATCTTTGTTATTTCCTTCCTTCTGCTAAATTTGTGCTTAGTTTCTTCTTCCTGTAAGTCTTCAAAGTGTAAAATTACGTTGTTTATTTGAGAACTTTCTTTATTCTTAATGTAGTATTTAATGCTATAAATGTCCCTCTTATAACTGCTTTTCCTGCATCCCATAAGTTTTGGTATGTTGTGTTTCCATTTTCATTTGTCTCAAGATAATTTTTGATTTTCTTTTTGATTTCTTCTTTGACTCTTTGGTTGTTCAAAAGCATGTTGTTTAATCTTCACATATTTGCAATTTCTCAATTTTCTTCTTATAATTGATTTCTAGCTCCATACCATTGTTGTCAGAAAATATGCTTGATGATTTCAATCTTAAATTTACTAAGATTTGTTTTGTTGCCTAACATACACTGTATCCTGGAGAATGGTCCATTTGCACCCAAGAAGAATATGTATTAGATTGGATTCTTGGATTCTTCTTGTTGGATGGAATGTTCTGCATGTATCTGTTAGGTCCATCTGGTCTGATGTGTAGTTAAGGTCCAATGTTTCCCTATTGATTTTCTTTCTGGATGATCTATCTATTGCTAAAAGTGAGGGACTGAAGTCTCCTACTATTTCTCCCTTCAGATCTGTTAATATTTGCTTTATATATTTAGATGCTGTAATGTTGGGTGCATAAATATATACAATTGTTATATACTCTTGATGAATTAATTCCTTTATCATTATATAGTGACCTTCTTTGTCTCTCATTACAGTTTTTTGCTTAAGGTCTACTTTGTCTAAGTATAGATACCCCTGCTTTCTTTGGTTTCCATTTGCATGGAATATATTTTTCCATCTCTTCACTTTCAGTCTACGTGTGTCTTTAAAGCTGAAGTAAGTCTTCTGTAGGAAGCATATAGTTGGGTCTTGTTTTTTTTTTTTTAATCCATTTAGCTGGTCTATGTCTTTTGCCTGGAGAATTTATTCCATTGTCATATAAAGTAATTATTGAAAGGAATGGACTTACTATTGCCATTTTGCTAATGATTTCTGAATGTTTTATATTTCTTTTGTTTCTTTTTTCCCTCTCTTGCTCTCTTCCTTTGTCAATTGATGATTTTCTATAGTTGTATGTTTTCATTCCTTTCTCTTTCTCTTTTGTGTATCTACTACGGGTTTTTACTTGTTTACCAAGAGGCTTACATAAAACACCTTATATATATAACAATCTATTTTAAGGTGATAGCAACTTAGAATGCATACAAAAGCTCTACATTTTTACATCCCCCCCTACATTTTATGTTTTTGACATCACAATTACATTTCTTCATACTGTATATCCACCAACACATTGTTGTATAGTTATTTTTAATAATTTTGTATATAATTTTATGTACATAAGTTTATAATTTTAAAAATTTATACTATTTTTGTATGTAATAATTTTAACCTTTATACTAGAGTTATAATTGATTTACCCACCATCATTACAGTATTAGAGTATTCTGAATTTAACTATATATTTACCTTTGCCAGTGAGTTTTATACTTTTATATGTTTTCATGTAACTAATTTGTGTTTGCATTTCAGCTTGAAGAACTCCTTTTAACGTTTCTTATAAGGCCTTTCATGGTGATGAACTCTTTCAAGTTGTGTTTACCTGGAAAATTTTTTCTCTCTCCTTGAATTCTGAAGGACAACTTTGCTGGATAGAGTATTCTTGACTAGCAGTTTTTCCTTTCAGCACTATGAATTCATCATTCCACTCACTTCTTGCTTGGAAACTTTTTCCTGAAGAATCTGTATAGTCATAAGGGGGTTCCTTTGTATGTAACAAATTGCTTTTCTCTTGCTGCTTTTAAGATTCTTTATGTTTAACTTTTGATAATTTAATTATAATGTGTCTCAGTGTCGTGTCTTTAGATTCATCTTATTTGCTACTTTTGGCCTTCCCAGATCTGAAAGTTTGTTTTTCTCCCCAGTTTAGGGAAGTTTTAAGCTGGTATTTCTTTGACTAAGCTTTCTGACCCTTTCTCTCTCTCTTCTCCTTCTGGGATCCCTATTATTCTTTCATTGGTGGAGTTCAATAAGTCCTTTAGTTATTTTTACTCTTTTTTATTCCTTTTTATTTTTGTTCCTCCAATTGCATGGATTCCACTGCCATTTTTTAAAGTTTTCTTTTCCTGTTTTGATCTAGTTTGCTATTGAAACCCTCTATTGAATTTTTTCAGTTCAGCTCTTGTATTCTTCAGCTATATGATGTCTCTTTGGTACTTTCTTATATTTTCCCTCTCTTTGTTTTAATTCTCACTTCATTCATGCATTGCTCTCCTGACCTCAGAAAGCATCTTTATGAGTGTTATTGTGAACTCACTATTGGGTAAATCACTTATCTTCATTTCATTATTATTGTTTTCTGGAGATTTATCTTGTTCCTTTGTTTGGAACATATTCTCTTTTTTCTCAGTTTTCCTTGACTCCCTGTGTTAGTTTCTGCACATTAGATAAAACAGCCCCTTCTTGCAGTCTTGGTGGAGTGGTCTTGTGAAGGAGATAGATCTCATCAATCAGCCCAGGCTGAGTTCCTGGTTGTCTCTAGACACTTTGTGACCATTCAAGTTGCCATCTTTGTTGTTAGTGGCTCCTAGTAGTTGAGGGTATGCCAAGACTCATCAGTGTCCTGAAGAGGAGGATCCCGGTCAGCACCTAGATGCAGCCTGAGTAGAAGCTAGTTCCTCAGGCAGCAACTGGGAAAGTATGTAGTTAAGCCCCTGCTAGGGATTAACTGAGAGAGTGACACTTTTGCTTGCTCCTTCTGCACTGAGTCCTGCTGTATAGCCTTGAGGAGGTGCTCCTGCACTCATTTAAAAACTGTGTCTTTGTTGGTTACAGTCCTGTGAGATTCATGAGTGCAAGCCTCATTAGCTATATAGAGCAATGCAATCTTGGGGTCTGTCCTTCAGGGGACAGCCACAACAGCTGGAGTGTTAGATGTGAATATCAGCTCCTCCCACAGAGATGTTGGCAACCTGGTTTTATCATTGAGGTGAACTGGAGGGACAATGTAGTAGAAGCGTCCACCAGCTCCCCTGAGCTCCAAGGAAGATCAGAGCCAACCCCTAGATGTGTGGCAATTAGAAGCCAGACCCTCAGGCAGCAGCAGTTAAACCCCTTTCAGGGAAAGTGGGAGATGGGCATTTTTGCCTGTTCTCTTTGCATTAAGCCCTGGAGGGATAATCTTGGTGACTGCTCATGTGTGCACCCTTTAAGAACTGCTTCTTTGTTTACTGTAGTCTTGTTGGACTTGTGAATGCAAGACTCACTGTCTTTCAGAACCAGATCCAAGGACTGTTTCTTGGGTGGCAGCTGCAAAAGCTGGGATGCCCGGCTGTGTACAAGCTCCTTCAGAGAGTTGTTGGCGACCTGGTTTTATAGCTGGAGAAGACAGCAGATGTGTCTACCAGCTCCCTTGGCTCTGTGGAGGGTCTCTGCCAGTCCTTGGATGTATGAAAATTAGAAGTTGGACTCTCAGGCAGAAGATTGAAAAGTATTTAGTCAGTCTCCTCCCAGGGAAAGACTGGGAGATTGGTGTTTTTGCCTGTTCCCTCTATGCTGAGCCCTGGGGGATAGGCACTATGAGTGCTCACACTCCTATTAAGAATGACTTCTTTGTTTTCTATAGTCCTATGAGTCTCATGGATGCAAACCCTATTAGATTTCAGAGCTAGATGTTTTGGGGGCCCATCCCTTGGGTAGCAGCCCTAAAAACTGGGGCATTAGATGTATGGTTTAAACTCTTTGTTCCTTAGGGAGAAGCTGTAAGTTGAGAGTTCCCTCTTGATTGTATGGCTCTATGCCAGGGGTAGAGTTTACGGTTAAGAGTGTGTCTCAGAATTTCCTATCCATTTCAATGTGGATTTTTTCTGAGTTTCCTGATATGTGGGAGTCACTCAGCTAGTTTTTAAAATTTCTGTCAGAGGAAATTGCTCCCTTGTAGCTGTTTATTCAGTGCATCAATGGGAGGAGGGAAGTTAAGGGGACTTCTATGTCACTGTCTTGGTCCCTCTGACTAAATCAGTCTTGATAAGTGGGTTAAGTAGCAGTTTCCCATTAATTGTAAATTATAAATGGACTTTTTCTTAACTTCACTTCGAGAATATTTGTTGCTAGTATATAGAAATACAATAGATTTTTGTATATTGACCTTGTATCCTGCAACCCTGCTGAACTCATTTATTAGTTCTCATAGTGTTTATTATATTCCTTAGTGTTTTCTATATATAAATCTTCTTCCTTCACAATCTGAATGCCTTTTTATTTATTTTTCTTGCACAACTGCCCTTGCCAGAACTTTCAGTACAATATTCAATAGCTGTGAGAGGACATCCTTGTCTTGTCCCCAATCTTAGGGGAAAATCATTCATTATTTCAGCATCATGTGTAATGTTAATATATTTCTTTTGATATTAGATTGACTTCACATTTGGGAATCCTATGTACATGGCTTTCAAGAAATAGAAGTTCTCAAGTTGTTGATTGGCTCAATGAATCAAAAATCACTCTAGTTTTGGAAATCACAGCTATTTAGAGATAAATGAATAAGCCAATAGAATCTATAGTAATACATTATACTACAATGTAGATATGCCCAAGTTACTGGGACAATCAAGTGTTACAATGACATCAACTATAGATAGTAAAGCTTGCTTATTTTTAATGAGAGTGGTGGTTATATTCCCTGACACAAGCAAAAATGTTTTCTATTTCACATATTGTTACTTAGTCATTATATAGATAACTTAAATAGGCTGCCATCTAATAGGGCTGTTTAAGACAGGCTGTGATACTAATTAGGATGTTATAACTATTAATTACTTCCATCTTGCATTGGTTTTGTCAATAGTCAATAACATATGGAGTTTTCCCCTGAATTCTATTGTTTGGAATGAACAGATGTCAAAACTCTTTATTTGCTAGAATGTCCTTATGTAATACCGTTATGAATGCAGACATTCCATAAACATAAGGTTTTTTCTCTTATAGTGATTAATACTATACTATATTAGCTTTAAGATTTGTATTTTTATAAAGTATATTAAAAACCCAGACTCTGGGCTCACTAAAATCAGTGAAAAAGACACGTGAAAATTTCTTTGTATTTTCATGATAATCCATTAAGTAACAAAATTAAATTTTACTCAAGAAACACAATACAGTAAGAGTTTACAGTATACAGCTACATTTTAATATCTCAACTCCATAGTGAAACCCAATTCACTAAACACTGAAAATTCATGTCTCAAAGCATGGTGGCCCACTTGCCACATGAAAGGAGTAGATAAATCAGAATCTCTTTTGCAGCCTTTGGTTCTTTTCCTGCTTCAAGGACAAGATGCTCACCAAAGAAATATGTTGTAGGAAAAGAGAAAAAGAAGAAGACATCTTTAACTCCTCTAGGATAAAACAACTTTTGAGATCAAGTCCTTTGGGCAGATGGTACTCTAATAAAGCAAGGAGAATGGCCCTGTGCATGGCCAGTTTGCCCCCCACACTGCAAAGTTAACAGGCTTTATAGTAAGCCTTGCCAAGAAACCTAAAAGGACTTTCCTTAGACTTTAAGGATTTTATATTAATGCATTTATCTTGTTCAATAACCATGTATATATAATACATGAAAAGTTGACAGTTTAAAAAAATTTGGGTTACTTCCAATCGAAAGACTTCATTTCAATCTATTTTTCTTAAAATTAGAGAACATGGGTCATCACTTTCAATCATTCTTATAATACTCCTAAATATTGGCAATCTTTATCCATAAAGTAGCACATTTATCATTAACACAGAGAAAAGGCCACTATTTAATTTGCCAAGTGATCTTATAGTAAAGCAAACATTATAATTAGTTTTAAAGGTCACTTTGGCAGATATCAGGCTAATCTGCATGAAAATATATTGAATTCTACATTAGAAATCTAATGATCACTGTAATAAAAATATTATCCTCTGTTATAAAAAGCTTAGTAAGTAATATAGTCTAATTATTTATTGGAGTATTATTTGAAGGTATAGTCAAAATAATCTTGAATGCTTGAGAAATGCTTATGAAAAATAGAAAATAAAGAGTTCTTACCAAGTTTGCAATGATATAATGGTAGCCTTTAACATGCTTTCCAACACTCACAATCTGTGGAGACATAAGGAAATAAGAGAAAATCAATTTAACTTTATTGGATGATTATATGTCTACAAAATAGAATTTTAGCTATTCTACCAGAATGCCATGTGGAAACATGATGATAAAATGATACAGTTTTCTTTATAAAAGTGATTTATCTTAATTAGGAGAAATTCATAAGCCACATTAAAAATGAAGTGTTTAAAGTTAAAAAAAAACACTCTAATTTTAATCAAACTGTATAAATGATCAATCATTTCAGTATACCGTGTTCAGAAAACTACTATGCTATATAATCCCCTCAAGAGAATGACAATGTTATGAAAACACCAATAATTTATAAATATTTCTAAAAAAGAACACATTAGCATAAGAAGCTTAAAATCATTTTGGTCCAAAGAATTTAGATGTACTTAATATATTGATAATTTACAGAAATGCACTGTAGGACAGGTGTTTTCAACTGGTAAGCATGATTTCCTCTGAAGAGATTGGATTTTTCTCCTAAGCAGCAAGCAAGATTTTTCTAAGGTACAATCTCTGTTTTTAGACACTTCTGATACCACAGAATATGTTGTTAATTTTTATTTGCATATGGATACTGCAATATTTTGTTACAATAAAAAGAATAAGGACAAAACAACAGGCTTTTCTCTTTGCTAGATTCTTTTTTTTCAGTAAGAATGTTTTAAGGAATGTTTAAGAAATTAGAAATTGAAACATTATAAAAAAAGGAAATAGAATTTTTTTTAAAAGTGCAATTTTATATCTGCATTAGAGACTAAAATTCTTACTTTCTGTAAAACTGAAAATTCTTTCAATGAGAGAAAAATCTGATTATAGTTACTAATTAGGAGTTTTTACTTTGCAAACTCGTTAGTGACCTCAAAGGTAACAATGCAATATAAGATTTCCATGTACTTTCATCATCAAAGAAGAAATTAAATTGTTTGTAGCATTTTAATATCCACTAAAATAATCCTTTGTAAATTAGTGACTTGTGTATGAAATACAGGAAAATGCTTTTAAATCCAGAACATATGAATTGTCTTAAAAAACAGTTTTGCTTACATGGCTATTGGTGAAATGGAATATCTGCTCATCTCTTCTTTTTGATTACATCTGAGATCTTATCTTTGTCTTTAAGGCTCTGCAGTTTCACTAGAATGAGTTTGGATTTTTTTTTTTATATTCATCAGGATTTGTTGTTCTTCCTTACTATGATGATTGCCCTTCAACAATTCTGGGAAATTCTCAGCCAATGTTCCTTAAAATACCTCTGCAAAGATGTTTTGTGTTTGCATCTAACAGAGACTGCAATGTTGGTATCATTGGCCTGGGGCCACTTTATGATAATTTCTCAGTTTCCAGATTCTCAGATCACAGTGTATGATATAAATTCAACATACAATCTGCCAAAAGAAGGCTGTGATGACAAATCTCAGAGGAGATATTTCCCTCACTGCACTAAGCCCAGGCCAAGAGTAAAAACACTTAGTTGACTCCTTGTTCAGGTGGGGAATTTTTTTCTACTCTTCTCTTTTTTGGGGTTTTGCTCTTCAATAGTCTGGCTTTATATGAGCACTGAGGTCTAACTTATTGCCTTGATGAACCCAAAGATCCTGTTCTTGGGTGAGCATTAAATCCCCAGTCAGGCTACCCAACCTGGCAACTTCCTTCAACACAGTTGCCTTTCATTCCTGGCCCATGAAGATTTTCTTTACTTTCTTGGAAGCTCAGCTAAGCATATGTAATGTTTTACATGGCATTTCTACATGTTTTTTTTTTTTCTTCTTCTTCTCTCTAAGGCCCCCCGGTATATAGTTGTATACTCTAGTTGTGAGTGCCTCTGGTTGTGCAATGTGAGATGCTGCCTCAGCATGGTCTGATGAGCAGTGCCATGTCCGTGCCCAGGATCCGAACCAGTGAAACTCTGGGCCACTGAAGTGGAGCATGCGAACTTAACCACTTGGCCACAGGGCTGGCCCTTCTACACATTTTATATTGCCAGATTTATCTAGTTCATAGTTTATTTAAAACTGAACTTCCCTTGACAATCTCACCATAAAGATGAGGACAAGCAATAAACAGATGGGATTATAATGAAAATTCAGTAAAGAAACAGCTTAATTACTCATCATCTTGGGTAACCCAAGCCTGAGTGATTTTGCACAGCCCGAGCAGGCTGCAGCCCTCCCTCTTATTCTCTGGGAACCTCAGGTACAGCTTGTGCAAAAGACAATTATCAAGGAACACTTGATGGGTTGTACTCAGTTGGGAAACTGCACACTCTATTATTGAGTCTACCAGAGATTCTTGCTATATGAGCTCAGCAGGAATTGTTGTCACTCAGCAAGCTGTTATTTATCTCTTGCTGATTCAGTATAACTTTCTCTGGTGTGGCTCTTTAAGCCTTTTTGCCCTCTTTAAGCCCCCATACTCATCCTGCCTCTTCTCTCTCAACACTCTCAGCTTGTGATTTCTGTGTGGTCCCTGTCAATAACCTCTGCTTTCTTTTAAATTCATCCTAAAGTGTAAACACTTATAAATGTTAAAAAAATATGGAACCAGTGGGCATTCTGCACCAGGTGCCTCCAAAGAAATCATTGTCAGTTCCATACTGCCCACAAAGAACTGTAATAAATTAAAGTTATGTAATATATTTTCAAGGGGTGAGGACTTACAGAAATCATAACTGAAAGTGACAAAATTCCTGGCAGAAAAGGCCTTGCAGAGGTTGATACACGTCTATATTCTGGGAACTGAGGGCCTCAGGGAGTAGTGACCTGAAGATTTATTTACTTGGCTAGTGATGCTAGAGAATACCATTTTTGCTGAGCCAGATCCTGGCTGGGGAAAACAAATGTGCTGCAT
The DNA here is from genome assembly GCF_041296235.1 of Equus asinus. NCBI lineage: Eukaryota > Metazoa > Chordata > Mammalia > Perissodactyla > Equidae > Equus > Equus asinus. Next base: position 57,018,073 of record NC_091809.1, read on the forward strand.
GAACTGTTGCGAAGGCCTCATTGCCTTTGAATATCCCCCACCCTGACTTAGTGAGACTATGGTTTAAGGCCAGATCTTGGTCCCTATGCCGAGCATCCACCACTAGATGGAAGTTTCTTTGTGAAGAATCCCAATTTATATGCCATAGTAAAGTATCCTGAACCTAGAGTGTCATTTGTTTGTTTGTTTGTTTTTAACAATTGTGTAAAGCTGACAATGTCACGGGTGCAGTTTTACATGGCTTTTATCACCTCAACCAAGTGAAGACCATCTTGTGTGAAAAAAACAAATCTGAGTAACTTGACTTGGGATGCAGACCAAACATCGTGTCTCTGTATTTCTGATATTATTCTTTTGTTAATAGGGAAAATAAGCAGCTTGAGAGGAAAGATATGAATATAAAATAGCACTACCTTCATACAAATGTGTTTGGCCAGGTTGTTAAAGGAAAAGAATGCTTGGAGTGAAGACCTAGTTGCAATAATTAATTATGGCCTTTCATAAAGACAGAAAAATGTAGGAGTGGAGAATCTGAAACTCCATTCTTTTTATCTTCTTAGAAGAAATGGAGGATGCAATAATACAAAGAATAATGATCAAGTGTGTTTAGAGCGGCGTCATAAACAATGAGTTGGGAAGGATGTACAAGTGACATTGATCATACACTTTCAAAGGAGCCCATCTTTACAAGAATAAAATGCTTAAGAAAAGTGACTAATTGATTCTTTTAATTCCTTTTTTTGTTTTCTAAACAATTGTTTAGAAATATTTATGGTGCTGGTCAAATGATTCAGTTCTAAAATCAGACCTACGTAAAGCAATAAAATAAACAATTATTTTATTAAAAAATTATGGCATGAATTGGGGCTGCCCGGTGGCATAGTGGTTAAGTTCGTGTGTTCCACTTCGGCAGCCTGGGGTTTGCTGATTTGGATCCTGGGCACAAACCTACACACCGCTCATCAAGCCATGTTGTGGCAGCATCCCACATAGGAGAACTAGAAGGACTTACAACTAGGATATACAACTACGTACTGGGGCTTTGGGGAGGAAAAAAAAAAAGAGAGGAATATTGGCAACAGATGTTAGCTCAGGGACAATCTCCCTCACCAAAAAGTCTTTTAAAAAACCCACAAAAGTGAAGATAAGAAAAAAAATTATGCCATAATCAATCTTTATGAATGCGACTTCTAAATCTTTACTCACTCATTAAAATTAGGGAAAAATGAATGCAGGACACTTTTCCATCTTGACCCCCCCCCTTTAAATAAACTTAGTTTAACAAATGTCTCCTATGTATACGCTTAGGTGAAGGAGATTCAAGGATTATAAAGATAAGTAAGTTGTTGTTGCTATTACAAGAGTGTTTATTATCTTATAAGGAGGTGAGACTCAGGCAGAAATGACTGAAATACAGAGTAGAGTAAAGGGAGAGCTATGGGTTTTAAGGAGAAGTGATGTCGTCTGGTTGGGACAACGAGGTAGGCTTTTGTTTTTGTTTATTTTTTGCCGAGGAAGAGTCACCCTGAACTAACATCTGTTGCCAATCTTCCTCTTTTTGTTTGAGGAAGATTTGCCCTGAGCTAACATCTGTGCCAATCTTCCTTTATTTTGTATGTAGGTCGCTGCCACAGCATGGCTGCCAAGAATGGTATAGGTCTGTGCCTGGGAACCGAACACAGGCTGCTGAAGCAGAGTGCACTGAACTTAACCACTAGTCCACAGGGCCAGCCCTGAGAATGAGGTAGTTTTTAAGAGAGAATAGATGCCGCATGAATATTGATTGAATGGATGAATAAAGAAGTTAATGAACATACAGATGTCACAAACACTAGTATATAAAGATTAATTTGAAAGTCGCAAATGAACGAAAGTTTGGCCTTCAATCCACAATCAGATTTTATGTTAATCTTTTATGTAGCAAAGGTTTATAAAGCACTCAGGAGTCTTTCTAAATAAGAGCTGATGTATGTTACCTCAAACTATTATTATGAAGCTGTGATTATTGTATTAAGCACTGTCTTCAAGATCAAGACCTGCAATGGCACACTTGAATATGAATGATTTTGGTTTCCCTTTTAATTTCATTTTATAAGTCAGCTGGAAATTCCTCTCCCAGTTGTTATCATGTTCCAGAGAGTTCAGTGACATGGAGAAAACAGTACCACATATTTGCTGATGTTAGGGACATGAAGCCTGGTAAATGTTGGAAACTTACAGTAATGAGGGCAGTCACTCTCACTAATTCTTTTTTTCTATAGAAATTCCAAACTCCCCAATGTCCCCTGAATGTTGATTTTTAAGATTCTTCAAAATATTTTATTATAGATGAAAACAAAAGCTTTAGTTTGTTTACTTCAGTTTCATCAAAACAAAAACATAAGGCAAGGAGCTTTTGCAAACAAGCTGCAGACTTAAACGACAACCTTGTAAGATAACAGCAGAACCCTTAGTTCCAGGGCTATGATGCACAGACGGGGAGAGGAAAATAAAGAAGCCCAGACCAAAAAGAACTAAGGCTTCTTAGTGGGAGAAGAGATTTAGGGAGAAGATAGGGAGTGAGAGTTCTCATCAAATATTTTAAAAGAAAGAGATATACACACACATTTGTGCATCTATATATGCCTTTGCATGTGCATATAAGTATTTTTCATTTTCTTCTGTACTTGGAGATGTTAGAAATTATAAAAGTTTCTAATTAGGACAAAATATCTTTTAGGGGAAAGGGAGAGGAAGAGAGTTGCCCATAAAGAGAATGGCTGCCTTTCAAAGTAGTGATCTCTCTCTCTCGCTGGAAGTTCCTAGCAGAGGATGACTACTAATAAAGTTGTTGGGGTAGAGTCCTTCACTGGGCTCTAGAATCTTGTGCAGACTTAAAATCCTATGTCTCTATTGGCAGTCATTGTTAAAGATACTGTTGATGCTCCACTTATGATTGGGTGCTTAGCGTTTCGATGCATGCTTTCTTGCCTTCTAACTGCCAGGACCTGAATTTCCTTGACTCAAGGTCTTGGTCTCTAGAGCCCCCTTTGCATTTGTGGGGAGGGAGCCCAGGACAGAAGGGCTAGGGAATGAATGCCCCCTTTCCCAGCAGCCCTCCTACAATGACTGGTAGGAGCTGGTGCATAAATATTCCAACTCTCTTGCCCCACAAACAAGATGATTCTGACACGTGTGTTCTATACCAGCTTCCAGTAATTAGTTTATGCTAATTCCAAATGTGATTAATCCCTGTTACCCACAAGCTAACTTGCTAGATAAATGTACTTTTTACTGACTGCATTTCTCCACTCCCCTTCTAGTGTGTTGTTCACCCCAAACCAACCGTTTGCACACAAATCCTTGTCTTAAGCTTTGCTTCTGGGGTAAACCAAGCTAAGACAGCTCTGAATAAAAAAATTCACCAATGTGATAGTGAGATGGACAATGTAAAAGCACTTACTTTTATTGGCTAATTGTCCCAAACTTTTCATCTCTGTAGTGTAACACATCTATCTTATATTCTGAGTTCCTAAGCTCTAGGATAATGAAGTTGCATAAAACACCATTGTTTTATTGGACATCTAAATTTGGTGAAAAATTTTATTCTCCTACATAGGGAAATAGGAATGAATCAGTACTTATTTAATAAATTCTTTGTATTCCTAACACACGATTTCCCTCTTCATACTGTCTTATATACCTTAAGGATACTCATATTTAGTACTGGTTTGCTATTGTTTCTTTCTTTGACTTTATTCCAAATGCTACCAAAAAATTCCTCAGTTTCATCCATTTAGGCCACAGATTGTAGATCACTTTATATATACCTCTCTCCCACTGAGGGCCCTAGAAGAGATACAATTTGAATAGGGTCACAGAAGTATTAGTGAAAAGCAAGTGCTGAAATTCAGTTGTTTAATTCCCACTCCGTGACATCCATCCCATCATGGTAACTAGCAACAGCTACAGAAAAGCATGTTGTAAGGCACATCCTCTCTTTGCCTGTTACGTTGGTTCTGAAATTCCACATTCACAAAGCTTGAATAATGTTATGATTCTCATCATGTTAACTAGGAACATCTCTTAGCAGAGATCTATTTTGATTTAATAGCATTTTAATTTAGTGATTTAAAATATTTGCAAAGAGGCAGAAATGATTCTATGGAATTTGTGATTATGCATGTGAAATGCACATTATAGTTTGCAAGAACCAGTAAACAGCATGCTCTTTTTTAATTAAAGAGACATTTTGTAAGAAGCAATATAAAAAATAATTGTAATGAGATGTAAGTGGAGGGGGGTATTCCTCTGCTTTTATAAACACATTAAATAAAATAGTCATTAAGTGATGAAGCCGGGACTCCAGCCTGGGTCTTTTGCCTAGAATTTTCATCCTTTTTTTCACTACACCCCGTTGCCTTCCTTAGGCCATAGCAATTTAGACAAACGATTTATTTTTGGCCAATATTAATATATTTTTCATAAGAGGGAAATGAATAAAACAGATACTTGTGAGAGTGACACTCTCTATCACATTAGATGTTTGGTGAATGCCAAACTTGTTTGTGAAAAAGCCCAGCTTTCTCATACTGAAACAAAGACACAGTTCCTTTTCTTTAAATATTCTCCTGTCTGAACATATTGCTTGTTTGAATAACTGCATATATGCAAGGTGTTCTCAATTCCATTTTCTACCAAACTGGGCAGGGACACACAGATGGAGAATTATCAGGTAAAATTTAACACATCCAAGTCTAAGTTTGCAAATTCTTCATATATCCATAATAAAGCTCATTAGCAGAAAGGCTTAAATAACTTAGATTCAGATTTGTACACCTTGTACTTTACTGAGTGCATATTTAAAATAATGGTTCAAATCAAACTCAATCTGATAGATAATTCTGTTTATGTGACAAGCTCAAAGTGACCCATTAAAGGTTCAACGATGTACAGTATAATTCAGTGTGAAATACATTTTATGCTGTTCTCTTTGAAAATGGGACCTCTATAAATGGTAGTATATAGAGTTAACTTTCTATTAGTCAGAAACAACAATCAGAATATTCCATTGCTTGAGATGTCCCTATTTTAACATATCATCAATGAATAAATATTCCTGGGTTATAAGCAAAATTTCAGGAGGCCAGTGGTGATAGGAATAAAAATTATCTTCAAATGTCATAGACTGTCACATATATTTCAAAGGGATATATAATTATGAAGGAATATTTGATGAATTATATGTCAAATATGCTCAAGATGAAACCCAATTGTTTACACATGGCCTGCATGAGCACTATGTAGAGATGTTGTTCATGGGATGGATGAGCTATAAGATCCAGTCAACCCAAGAGTCTGTGGTTCTGTGACTGTCCAGGGTAGAGAACAGTGTGAGCCATTGGTTCTGGGAGGCTCTTCTGTTAACACAGCATGTTCCCACCACTATGACTGGCTTTAATAGTTCTTTTCTTTATCATATTTACTTGAAATATTATCATCTGACCATTCTTTCCTCTCTCATTATTTTCAATTCAAAACTTCCCTTATTTTCTTGGAAATATTTTGTTTGCCCTATTTTCTAGGCAAATAAAATGCAAAAAGGTGGCTGCCAAAACAAAAAGTTCTGTGGCCACTTTTGCAGGGAACACTAAATTAAACAAGGTTTAAGAGATTTCTTTGCCATAAGAATTTTTAGAGATTTTAATCCCAAGAGCCAGATAGTCTGCCATTTGGTAGAACAATTTTGAAGGGTTGTTTAAGGTCATCCTTCCTATTGCATTACTATCCACTCACCTCTTTTCTAGCTTTCACACACATTTTAGACTTCAGTTGTTTTAAGGACACTTTCTTATTTCTCTTCAGTGTTAATCATCTTTAACCACAATAATAACTCAACTAAACCATTTGAGGTATATTTAAGATAAGTTCTGTCCATAATTTTTGTGATACCTCCTCCCTATTTAATAACTTCAGCTAGTAACTTTATGGTCATGAGTTTTTAAATTTCCACGTTTTTAATTATATTCAAGAGATGAAACTGGGGTTAATTAAACATGCAATACATATGACCCTAGAGTTATTCTCTTTACTTTCATTTCAGCAGAATATTTTCTTTGAAGTTGAGCTTATTTGTTATATTGTACTTCAAATGGTTTGGTACTGGAGAATCAAGTTCCTATGAAGTGGATTCAGAGAGAAAGAGAGGACATAGATGTAAGCAGACACCCTATCTTAATAAATGAGTGAAAACTTTTCTTAGTAAACCCTTTACATTTGTTCAAATGATTAACTCTAAAATTATTTTTAGTAACAAACAAATGAAAGACCATAACCAAGAGAGAAAAGACGGGAAAAATATATCTCTCCCTAGTAAACGAGATTCTCCTATTTGGTGTTGATATGTAACATTTGCATAACAAGCTTACTGGGTAGGTATTTTGTCCATATTTTACTTAGGGCAGTCAAAATTTAAAGACTATTATTCATAATGATTGACAATAGTATTAAAATTGCCAAAAGAAATTTTGTTTTTTATACCCCAGTCCGATCAGCTAAACTTCTCAAAATCTTAACAAAAACAGTGGTGACTATGAGTCCCTAAATTAAGTGCATATTATGATGCTTGGCAAAGTAGACATTTAATAAGCACAGTTAAGAAATACGTTCTCATTATCACTACTTGGCAGTACATATTGACTTGTTTATTGTGTGGCTCCCTCACTGAAAGATAAGCCCCACGGGCAGAGACTTTTACTTAGCCTAGGACATTGCTTGGTCTATAAAAGACACTCAAAAATTATTTGTTATGTTGATGTCAACCTTAACCCTGGTGGCCTAGTAGTTGAGATTTGTCACTCTCACAACTGCAGTCCATTTTCAAACCATACCACTGCCTGTTGGTTGTCAAACTGTGATGGCTGCATGTTGCTGTGATGCTGAAAGCTATGACACCAATATTTCAAATACCAGCAGGGTCAGCCATGGTGGATAAGTTTTAGCAGAGCTTCCAGACTAAGACAGACCAGGAAGAAGGACCTGGCCACCCACTTCCAAAAAAATTGGACATCCAGACACTATGAATAGCAGGAGAACATTTTCCGATATAGCGCTGGAAGGTGAGAGGATGGTGCCAATACCCGGCAGAGTTCCCCTCTGCTGTACACAGGAGTCGCTAGGAGTCAGAATTGACTTGATGGCACTAACAACAAGATGTCAAATAATGAAGTTAACACTCGTATGCATGAGACATAAAAAATAAAGTATAAAATTAAAAACCATTGCTCATTAAGTACACTACTTAGTCACCAAGCTGTCCATCATCTAGTCCATTCTCTACATTGTCGTAAGAATTGTCATTCTAAAACACAAAGTCGATCAGTTTAGAAACTTCCAATAACATCTAAATGCTATGATAAATTTAAAACTACTTGTTACTAAGTCTATGAGGCCCTTTATAATCTGTCTTCAATTTGCGTTGACCATCTTCTCATTTCCCCTGCACTTTATGTTAAACCACACTCCCTTGATTTCCCCACACACGCAGTTCTGTTCTAGTGTTCTGCTCTCCCACCTCCATCTGCCTTGAATGCCCTTTCCTAGTTTTTCTTCCTGGGGAATTCTGACTCATATTTAAACAAATTGCTTTCATCTTCATTATACCTTTCTACCTTGTGCTGCATTATTTGCTTGTGTTCCTTTGTTTTCCTTTACATTTGGAATTCCTTCCAGGGATGGATTGAAATTGATTTAACTTTATATACACAGTGCTTGGAAATTGGTAGGTATTGGAGAAATGTTTGTTGAAGAAATGAACAAATGGATGAGTGTTGTGTACACGTACAAGAAAAGAACATAGTAGGATGGGGTGGGCAGACAAAAGAAAATCTGTTTCTCTTATGTTACCTGCAAGATACTTACACTATTATATCATCACATTATATCAGAATATTTGACTTTTAAGTTCACATTATGATAACAACCAGCACAAAGTAACACAAAACTAATTACAAGAATAGAATTCAACTATATACATTTCCAGTATAGATTCTGTGGGTTTAAAGGGAAGGACAAAGAGCAAGTACAGGGACAATTTAAACCTGGACTTTGGAAGAATATAGCAATCTTTTGGTATATGTGACCCTAGGAAAAAAACCTTAATAAATAGCAAATACATTTCCTATATCCAATCTTGATATTTCTTCAATTTGCCAGTGATTACGTGCATCTTATTCTTCTTATTTATTTATTTATTTTTTGGGTAAAAATGACACCATTTTAATTTCCTTCCACAATCTGATCTTAACTCGGCACCATTGTATATGAGCTTGGAGACAATCTAGACCATCCGTAGGCAAAGACTGTGTAATTATGTGGTTAACCTCAAGGGGAGGATTAGGAGTGAATTTGCTCAGTTATCTTTTTGACTGAATCAAAATGATTAAAAAGACATATCACTTCATTTACTGGCAGGTAGTACGCTCTACAACTGAACTGTTTAATATAAATACTCTAGAATTTTATACAGCGTAGTCATATTTATAATGTTTACAAGACTCAGAAAAGTGTCCTCAAGGGCACTGTTGAATGTTTTGCTTCCTTTGTGTTAATCTCACTGCCTTTTCAACATTTGAAGAGTAGATGTAAAATTCTGCTGAAATAAATTATGAAAGGTATTCTCTCTTTTCTGTTTAATGAGGAATATTACTCACCTTTCCCTAAATCATAGTAGATAAGTCTATGCAGCTGCTTTCTATTTCAGGCTAGAAAAACTGATTTATTTATATGTGTAAAATTATCAAGCAGATTTTCCTTTATCTTTTTTAAAGAAGCTGAGCTTTTGAATGCTTGTGTCAACAATAACAGAAACTACACTAATAAGTGCTCTTGCAGCATCAACTAAAACAAATTTGGTTGAACACAATCAAATTCTAGAATTCACAATTCTTCCAAGACAAAAGTACTTGCATTCTGACAACCATATTTTTCTTCTTCAAAAAAACCTTACATCCTTTGCTTTCTTTACTTTTCCTTTTATTTTAGCTTTTTTAACTCTATAATGAGGAATAGCTGCAACCATGGCAACAATTGCTAAGAGACAACGAGAGACCCCTTTATAACTCCCACAAATTCCATTTGCACTAGTCTGACTGGCATCTGTAAAGGTGTTTCTGTTTTCTATGAAAATAACAAACTCAGTGCCTCATAATGGGACTTGCACATTCAAATCAATTCAGCTAAAGAGTAAGATTAAAGCAGTAAAATTCACCTTCTTTTAAACATAACCTCACGTCTTTTAAGTTTCTTCTCACTTTGTTGCAGCTCCTGACTGAGCACAGCCCCATATGCAAAAGCAGCTTTATACTGTGGCAAAAGCAGTGACCTCTGCCAGTTCTGCAGTGCGGGAAATCACGGACATTTCTCTGCAGTAGTAATTTCTTCGAGTGCCTGAATTATTCCCTTTGCATCTCACTCATTGTTGCTTTAATATATGGCAATGAAACTCTTGTGCTTTTTTCAGCCTGGACAACAAACCCTGGAAAAACCCAGATGTCCCATCCTCTGTGGTGGGGCAGATATTCTCTATGAGAAAGCGTCTCAGGTAATTGAGGCCTCACCTTCAGAAACTTCAAGGGCTACTGGCTGCTCTTCCCTTAAACACATAAAAGAGATATCTCCTGCCTGTGTCTTCAAGTGAAACTCATTCAGACTTTTATTTGTTCAATAATTATTTTTTGATACCCTTTTATATCACTGGGGATATATTGATAAATAATAAACATTGACCCTGCTCTCATGGAGGTAAGATTTCACAGCAAAGACAGATAGCTTAACCAAGGCAATACAAAGGATAGCTAATAGGTAATAGCTAAACTACATAGTCCATATTCCTGCTACCTCTGATCTTCACAGCTTCATCTTTGATTAGCTCCCCACTCCAAGTTTTACTTTTGCTCCAACCGAGTTTTTATCACATAGAACGAGTCTCCACCTCCTGAGCTTTTCCAGACTTCTTTGCCTTTGCAAGGAGGTTTCTGTCTGGAATACTCTTATCCTTTTTCTGTTCCTGGGAAAAGCCAATGCATTTTCAATTTAAATTTCTATTTTCTCTGTGAAGTATTTCTGACCATCTCAATTGTACTTAGTCACCACATCTTCTGGGTTCCTGATACATTTTGTAATATTTTTGTTTCTAAACGCATCAAATTGTCTTATGACTTTTTATTCGAGCTTCTGAGTTCCCAGCTTGAATATAAGCCTCCCCAGTGTAGCGACCATGTTTTCCTCATCTTTGAGCAGCCCTGCGGTGCCTGGAATGATGTCTGCCACATAGATATTGAATGAATGAATATGTGAGGAATGGAGTAGAGAATTGTCCCATCTACTACTGTTGGCTCATTCCTACTGTCAGAAAGTCTATGGCCTAACCCTTCCACAGAAGATGTAAGTAATCAAAGAAATTATCTCCAATTATCAGATCGCTTCTGTAGTGGCTACTCTTCATAGCTGAAGCTAACTTTCCTTTTCTCTTTGTGCTTCGTTTTGTCTCTTCTGTCTCTTACACTTTTGTTTTTGAGGTGTTTTTGGTTTTAGTGTGAAGAAAATGATCTTATGGCCATTAGCCAGCAACTAAAACACTCCTTTCCTTCTAGACAATGACTCACCAGCTGTGCCCTCAGAGGCAGGGTCTTTACAACTTTGGCTCTTTTTGGTGCTTATTGAGTGTCAGAGATGCTTTTGGGAGTGGAGGTGGACCAGGTAGAGTTCTAAATTTAGTACAATTCCTTATGTTAGAGAATACAAAAGATTTTGCAAATTAAAACTTAAATGTTTTTTATCTGTTAATCAGCATTGCTACACATTTGGCAACTTGTCAAACATCCTCTCTGAGCTCTGAAATCTCACTTAGGTGGTGCTAGACAAGGAGGCAGCCTCTGACTTAGAATAAGTTAACTGGGGCCATAGCCACATGTCACCACTTGTGTGCAAGTGGCCACATTTCTGTCTGTGAGGAATTTTCCTCTTTCTAATTGATTGCGCCCTGAGGTAGGATTACTGGCTTCATTTGGTGACGTAATAATTCTCTGAGAGATCTGCCATGAGTTTTAGGCTTTTTTGATTAATTTGCAAACAGTATGAGAAGGTCACTGGGTTTGCCAATTATCTGAGATGCACACTGTGTCTAATGGGACACCAAATTTCCCATTTACATAGTGAAACTGGGAATACTGCTGGAAGGGGCACCAGTGAAATTTGAGGTATGCAATAAAGAGGCAGTTTGAGATACCTGTGAGCCAATTGCAGGGCCATATTTCTTCATCCTTTTGATAAAGAACTATTTCATATTGTAAGGTCAGTCCTTGACATCTTCTCCTGATAAATACTTGGTTATATTCCTTAAATACACCCATAGTGTGTCCTAGGGCTAATGTTAATCAAGTTCTCTATCTAATACCTTTGATGTCGTCATATATTCAACAGGAACTGGCAATCATAGCAAAATCTCTGAGACATTATGAGATTCTCGATCACCTTCTATGTACTGTATTTCTAAAGGAAAAGATATATTTAAGCAGGATTTTAGTAAATGCTTTTGGTTTAAAGAGTTACTAGGTAGGATAGAAAATGCATCTGTTGTGCACATCTGTTTATCTTCAGCAGAACATCAATAAATATTTGTACAATGAGTGAATATACAGAAAAGGTCACTTGACTGAGGTTTACTTCATGCTTCTTTTCAAGGTATCCCATGTGTAAAATTATCTATTGCTTCAGGATCAAATGAAATTATCAGGAAGTCTTCATTGGAAGGAGTATTATTGACTTTTAGAGTGAGTAGCATTTTTCAAGATCATCTCAGCCCAATGCTCCTTATTTAAAATGAGGAAGAGAAGAATAGTAGGCATTAAGTTATTCCCTTTACTTTCTAAAAATAAAGAACTAAAGATTGCTTATCCATCTCCCAAAAAGTGAAAACACTCATCTTTTTTGGAAACATTACAATTTGGGGGATGTAAATCAATTAATCAAAGAAAGAGGTAGAAGAGAGTACAGGCCTTCCCAGCGCCCAGTATAATGACTGTATTCCAGAGGGTGAATTGGGTGTTCACAAGGGGAGGGTTTCACTGACGAAAGGTACACTGAAATCTAGCTGCATGACCCTTGGATTTTTTCATGGTGGAATAAAATGTGTGAGCAACCATTAGCCTTATGTGCTATTTTGCTCAAATAATTTTTGATGCCAGAAAGACAGTTAAGACCAAGCCTACTGTTGCTTTTTTGCTACTGGATTAAACATGTAAATCAAATTCTGGTACATCAATGTCCAATAATAAGGTATTGGATAGAGTCCCTAGAGACTCTTTGCAAGGAATCAAGTTCAGGATTTAAAGTTAATGGATATGTGTGAAATAAAATAATACATAAAAAGCCTCACACTGTAAACTACTGATTTAGACAGGAACACAATTCATTTGCTTCCAGCTATATTAAACTATGGTGAATTATTCTATGAAATAATTGATGTATAGTTAGAGGAAGAAAAATAAGTGAGATGAATAACGCTAGTGTCCAAAAGGGTTGTATTAATTTAAATAAAAATTGAGACTCTATCAATAATTGACTGCAAATTCAATAAACACTTAAAAAGTACTTTTAGTTGTAAGTAAGTTTCTTTTCAGTTTTTTCCTGCACATGAGAGGACTAAATTGCCCACTGGATTTAGAAGCCAAAAACGCAATTTGTTTTATTAGAGCCTCATACCAACAAAATGATGATAAATGTAACTTTGTAGTTTTGTTATGTTTCTATTGCCTTAAATAGCTCAGTGGGTGATATTTACATAAATTCTTCCATTTTTCCTATGGTGTAATTTAGGGTGGAAAAATCAGTATACCTTAAACTACATTTTCAAATACTTGTTTTGGAGTTTATATTTTGAAATGTTTGAATGAGTATAGGGCTAACTGCTATTTTAAATAGCAATCCATTTGTAAGAACAAATTAGTTCATGGCATAAAAATAATTTGGAAAACATGTATAGAAGATGAAGTGCTTCTCTAACCATGGTTGTCCATTAACATATTTTGAGAGAAAATTGTGTGAGCTATTTCCATTATGTTTTGAAAATTGGTACAAATTAAAATGTCAACGAAGTAATTATTGACAGCATGCCACCATAATATGAATATAAAATGTGCCCATCCTTATAGAAATTTACAAACACATCCCCTTATCTTCACTGTATTAATTTCACCATGTTATGAGAGAGGTCTACTTTTTTTAAAGGTATTTTTCTGATCAGGATTATTTAGCATTTAACTTTTTAAAAAACGCTTTGATTGATTCTTTGAAATTATTTTCTTTTATTATTTCAATTTATTAAAAAGGATATTGAAACATAGAGGAATTGAAGTACATGTACAAATTCCTGACGAAGTTTGGATTAGCTCTTGTGTTTAGATGAGTCAAGAGCAAAACCAAGAAACATTAAAAGTGATTTTGCTTAGAGCTGTGACGAATTAAAATATAGATAGCAAACGGGGTTGGCCCGGTGGTGTAGTGGTTAAGTTCGCATGCTCTACTTAGGTGGCCCAGGATTCATGGGTTTGGATCCTGGGTGTGGACCTACACACTGCTTATCTAGCCATGCTGTGGCAGCATCCCACATACAAAATAGAGGAAGATTGGCACAGATGTTAGCTCAGGAGCAATCTTCCTCAGGCAAAAACAGGAAGATTGGCAACAGATGTCAGCTCAGGTCCCATCTTCTTCACCAAAAAAAAGAATTAGATAGATAGATAGATAGCAAAAAAAAAAAAAAAAAAAATCAGATTTTACTCAGAAAACAACTTTTCCTGGCAAGAAATTTTATAGGACACTTAAGAGTACATTATATTCTCACAATACGGTAGACTTTGTTACAATTTATGAGATTTATCCCTGAGAGGCATTTTAAAGGGACAAAGGTCTATTTACTAGTCTTATTACTATACAGTCAAGATGGAAAAGAAACTCTTTAGAATTCAGCAAAAAGAATAGAAAAGATAGACACTCAAGTTTCCAAAGTGTACAAACATCTAATTAAAAGAATAAGTTCTGGGGATCTAATGTATATCATGGACTATAGTTAATCACACTGTATTATATACTTGAAAGTTACTATGAGCAGATATTAAATGCTCTCACCACAAAAAAGAAACAGGAATTATGTGAAGTGATGGAGGTGTTAACTAACCGTACTGTGGGAATCATTTCACAATATATTAGTATATCAAATCATCACATTGTACACCTTAAACTTACACAATATTATATGTTAATTATATCTCAAAAAAGCTGGAAAAAAAAAGGAAAATCATTTCTTTGAAATGACAAAAAAAGATGTCCAGTTCCCTTAGCAAGAGCTTATTTAAGGCTTATACAAAGAGTTTATCCAAAGCCCTCAGGTGTGCCGATTTTCTTCTTAGAAACCAGCTAAGCCTCTGAAATGGATCAGCGTGCTTTCGACACTCAATTGCCTTCTCCAGACGCCACCCTTTAAGCACAGGTGCTAAGTGGAGGGTCTTTCTGAGCCTCACTCGCCCTCCGACAGGAACTTGGCAATCCAGGCGGTTCTTAGAATTGACTGCTCTGTGGGATTCATGAGGAGTTATTTACAAAGCTTCTGTTGTTCAGGTCAAACAACCCAAACTCTCAACACAGAGGTGGGAGTGGGAGGGAGAGAATAGGAGCTTGAGCTGAAGTGACTGTCTTGCTTGAGAAAGTAAGAAAGTTTTTTCTTGGTTTCCGTAAATACACATTAAAAAACTTCATATACCTTGAATAACTGCAAACAATGATTTTTGGACTCCCTCAGGAGTAAACATGAGTGATGTAAAAGTTTATAATTCATATTTTCCAATATAACATAAACATATTTCTTCAATCAAGTGGTTTTCTTTTTCTTCTATAAAAGGATAACAGGAGGTGAATATTCTGTCATTTCCTCTTACAGTATAGTCTTGCTTCTCTAGACTTTTAAAAGAAATATCATAACTTTTTTACTTTTGACTTTTAGAAATTCTAATGTAGTTGAGAAAGGAAACTTAAGGCATCCGATTTAGTGTCCTTTGATATTAAGGAGGAATCTCTGAAATATGTTTTGGTTTTGATTTCTATAGTTGAGTACTTAAGTTATTCTAGTAAATAAATCACCAACTTGGTAAGTTTACTACTACAAATCAAGTTATATAATTATGCAGATAAATTATATATAGCAAAGTAATCAACAAAACATGCTACCACATTGTCTAGTCAACCTAACATGTTGTGGATAAATATGAGCAAACATTTCTAAAACCACTAGATGGCGTTCATTCACTGCAATTTTGGCCAAATACAGCTTTTCAAGGCTTTATCAAGATATGCAGGGTTAGGGAGAAAGCAAATGTTATCCATTATTTGATGATATTTTCCTATCACTTAATGCAATGACAAAGGTCAATTTTATCTTTGCCTGTCTGTTTCAAACCAATCAACAAATATTTATTGAAAGATTTATTCAAGGCTTCTTCCTTTATCAAGAGAGTTGAAAATCATCTTCACTGTGACGATAATGTATTTATATCTAGAAGAAAATATGCTATAGAGAGTATACCACCTAATTCTCTTTTATTTACTCACTTTAATAATGCGTGTTGCTATTCTCATGTAGCTATTTTTCTAAAGGTTAGAAAAAGCACATAGTCACAAATATTAAAATTTTCTAATATTTTAGATGGCATTAATCTTCAGAATTAATGTTTATGAAAATAGGAGGGCAAGAGCTCTTGATAATTCATTAGAAAGGTCCTTTCTATTATATGTCATAAACATGTGTGAGAAATAGTGCTCTTTTTGCGGTGTGTATGAGGAAGATTGGCCCTGAGCTAACCTTTGTTGCCAATCTTCCTCTTTTTGCTTGAAAAAGATTGTCTTTGAGCTAACATCTGTGCCAATATTCCTCTATTTTATATGGGATGACTCCATAGCGAGCGTGGCTTGACAAGCGGTGCTAAGTTCGTGCCCGGGATCTGAACCTGCGAACCCTCATCTGCTGAAACAGAGCATGCGAACTCAACCACAACACCACCAGGCTGACCCTGAGAAACAGTACTTTTAATTGCATTGAGACCTAAGAACCAAAATGGCTTTTGGTGATAGAGGATTATAATTTAGTCTTGGAGATAAATCATGGAATGAATCTCCCCAACTCCACACTTCAGACTAAATGGTTGGAAGAAGATATTGATGGGGACAAGTAAATCAAAGGTCAACTTTTTTTGTAGAAGGTCTAGATTAATAATAATATAAAATCCAGGACTTACCTGTTCTAATATGTTTTGAAGCCTCTCTATCTCACAGTCTATCACAAATTTCTTCTCTTGTCTTCTATCGAGTTCTTCTAGAAGTTGCCTATAGCTGACATCATTAAAATTTTCCACACATATAGCGCTGACATGCCAACCATTTTGTCCTGCTTTTTCCATAATAGCTTGAAGTATCGAGTATCCTATTGGGGAAAAAAAATCCAGAAGGGTTACTAAAAACATGCTTTACTCCTTTTTAATAACTTATGCAGGCATTGAGTCTCCATCAACATTTTTATGTTCCAAAATATACAATGAATGCTTAGAAATTTAAAAATCTGAGTGGTTATTTCTGAATCATTTGTTCTTGCTTTATTTACTTACGGCAACATCCCTTAAATATGGCTTGAATGAAGTAGCAACATCATACTGTGAGCAAGCTCTCAAAATCTCTCTGCTGGAGGTTATTACACTGCTCTAGACACATTTTTGATGAGATAAACAAAAACCAAATCCAGCACCACCTGTAGTCAATAACAATTTCATAAACTCCTTTCGTTATTTTACTCACTAGCAAGAATTAATTTTAAACAACTGTTTTGACTCTCTCCTTGAGCAAGGCAGTAACGTCATTTTTGGCTTCAACCATGGAAGAGAAGATGTAAAAGAAACAGAATAACGGTATTTATCGAGGACCCATTAGTGTAAATGGAGAAGGTGTTGTTTAACTTTTCCTCTCTTGATAGGATTGGCGGTGAATTGAATGACCACTAGGTGAAGCACTGGGCACTCAAACTCATAATCTGGTAGAGGAGACAGACATTTAAATAAACAAATGCAACTTAGCTCTAAAAAGTGTAATGGGAGCTGTACTCAAGGTGAAGTGTTGGCCCAAGGGAAGGTTTGGTTAAATCTGCCTGGATGGGACAAGGAAAAACACCGCGGAGGAAAAACAACTTGAACTGGATCTTGAAGGTTGAGAAAGTGCATCCAAGATTGCTGAAGACGGAGGGGTGTTTATTAGACGGAAACAGCTTTCCAGGAAGAATGGGATGGTTTCTACCCTGTTCTTGGTTCAGATCGCTCTGCTTGTGGAAGGGAAGTCACAGATCTTAGTATCTGGTTTAAGGAAGAAGGGGCAAATTCATGAACCCAGCACTTGGAGTATTTCTTCATGTCAACATTTTCTTGAAGTCTTACTTTTTCCAGCTCTCAGCTTTGAATTGGTATATGAGAGAAAGGGAAAGAGTCTTTGAATCTATAAGTTGCCTGTAAACAAGGATTGGTTAGGATCAAAGCCCATCAGCCAATTACTTTTTCCCCTTGTGGCTTAGCATAAAAAATAAGTTAGTCCTCTTTAAGAAGGTCTAACACTTATTTGAGCTCATTCTATACCAGCTGCCTATGGTTTCTCCCCTCCCTGGGTCTCTGGAATTAGAGTAGAGAGCTGGGTGGATTAAAAGTGAAGACTTAAAATGAATACACTGCGTTTGCAAGATAAGAGCACATTTATTCCGTTTTCTGATTGCTATTTGAGTCCCTCAGATTCAAGAATTTTGATTTTTAGGTATGTTTTCTGCAAGTCAGAGTTTCAAACATAATGGATACTCAGTTATTATCAACAGATGGAACTGATGATGAGATCATATTTGAAATATAAATTACCTGATATCCTGCCAAATGAAATACTGTGGCAGTCAGGATTCATTTTTATTTAAACAAAAAAAATTCCCCAAAGAGGAAAAAAAGAGGGCATGTTAATTACTATATAATTATTCTGGTATATCTATTGCTCCATTTAGTCTTTCCTTTTGTAATGTTTGCCTGTAATTATCTTTTCAAATCTTACCTAGTTCCCTCCACCCGCTCCAATCCCAGTACTCTTTCCCCGGTTTCCTGTTCGAAGCATATGTAACAGGACGGTCTGTGCCTTATCTTAATGCACGTGTTCACGCCTCGTTTGCTCTTTTACTGGGACTTGCCCTTTGATAGTAAGTGAGTCAATGTTCCTTTTATTCATTTTTGACACCTATGAACATGTTCTTTTTAAAAATACCAATTGACATTTGACTTTTCCTCGTTCACCTTTATTGTTATACCAAAATAATCCAAAGACTTTTTGTTTGGTTGATTTTTTTAGTGTTGTAAAAATGATAAATATTGGCCACACACATCGAAGTAGTCTTCCTGCTTCCTGGGATCAATTCACAGCTTGGCATGGTTCTTTAGATATTACCTTTTTTTTTTTTGGTATCATGTGGTTATCAGGCTTCATGTCAGTACTCAGCATCCAGGTGGTTATTTTCCTGTCTACAGGACTTTTACATAATATAGAGCTATGCATCTTCTGTTACAATTTATATATGTTCCCAGTTGCATGACAGATGTTGAAAGATTCATGCTTTCAAAATTACTATGCACACAAAATTATAATTCAAGTTCAACATTTCATTATCTGATTTTTCAGTCTTACACAGGACACGAATTGAAATAAGACAAAAGCACAGGACACAATTTTTGTTAAATGGCAAAGAAAGTTGGCTGCCTGAAAAAACCATTAATCATCGTCAGAAATAAACGGCATCTTTTTAATGCAGTGCAAAGGACATGCAGGTAGAGTTCCAGAGCCTGGTTGGAAAACTGGATTCTTTTCTCAGCTATGTTTGATTTTGGTATGCTCTTATTCATTGCTACTCAGATATGTGTATCTTATTTATTTGTCAAGTTAGTTGACAGCATATTGTAACTCGGAGAAAATACCACTGTTGAATCTATGATTATGTAACTCAGTTGTTATATAAACTAGAAAGTCACAAGTCAAGTCATACTAATTCTACATCTGGCTGTGATTTGTATCTTCTAGTTATTAGAAAATCTGCAGTGCAACATTGCTGGCCAGAAAATGAACACTGCAGGTTTAGGTGAAAATCACAAGACTAATGGAGAATCCAGTATCGTAAAGGATCTTTTCAATCTTGCTTCTCCTTTAAAGAGCTGGCTGGCATTTTAATTCAATATAATTTATTGAAAACCTCCTACATCCAAGATTCTTTAAGGTGTGCCAAGATAAACAAAGACATGATTCTTGTCTCTACAAGGAATTAAGGATGTAACCAAACTGATACTTAGGTAACTTGCAATTATACAAATTATATGGTATTGTATAAATAGCTCCAAAAGAACAAAAATAATTCTACTAGAATAGCAGTGAGAGGATACCATGGACAAGATGTCATTACTGGGTTACAGTAAGTAATTAAAGACTTTTTCACAGTTATTGAAGAACAGTATCAATTACACATACAATTTTTTAAAAATGTTATGTCATGTAACGATATTATCAATTATGCTAAATAGAATCATAGTGTTGTATGCAGTCTTGAGCTACTGCATCCTTACACATCAACACTTTTTATATCATTCACGGATATTGACCTATTTTGGATGAGTAGTACCATCCAGACATGTGGCTGCTAGCAACACAAGCTGAGCTTATTTATCTGATGTCCTCTTTTGCAAGAGTTACTTGGTTCAACTTTCTGTACACAGAGGAGCAGGAGGAAAATCAGGAGAAATTTATGTCAGGATGGAAAGAATTTCAAAACGAAGGGAGGTATCCATACGGTGTAGAAAACCTTCACTTAGATAAGGACAGAAAAGTGCCCATAATATTTTTGTTTTTTGTGAGGAAGATTGGCCCTGAGCTAACATCTGTTGCCAATCTTCCCCTTTTTGCTTGAGGAAGATTGTCACTGAGCTAATATCTGTGGCAATCTTCTTCTTTTTTATGTGGGATGCTGCCACACCATGACTTGACGAGCAGTGCTAGATCCACACCCAAGATCCGAACCCATGAACCCCAGGATGCTGAAGTGGTATGCGTGAACTTAACCACTATGCCACCGACAGGCCCCCCATAAAGCTTTTCAATTAGAAGGTCATTGATGCACTCAACAGGAGAAGCATCCATGGAATGTTGGGTATAGAAGTCATATTTATTGTTCCTTCTTTCTCTCTCTTTTCTTTTTTTTGCTGAGGAATATTTGCCCTGAGCTAACATCCACTACCAATCTTCCTCTTTCTGTATGTGAGCCACCACAGCACTGGCACTGACAGATGAGTAGTGTAGGGCTGTGCTGCCCAGGAACTGAACCCAGGCCACTGAAGTGGAGCACACCGGACTTAACCACTAGGCCACTGGGGCTGGGCCATAGAAGTCATGTTTTAGAGGAACAAGAAATTGAGATGAAGTAAGAACCTAGAAATTATCAAGGAATGTCATCAGGATCATGAAGTAATGGGATGAAAGGTATACCATTATGATGACTACGGGATAGAGAAACATCTAGGTCAGGGAAATTGGTTTGGGAAGGAGAGATTGGATCTGTTTCATGGGGAGCTGTTGAACTTAAAAAGGAGGAGTGACAAAGGGAGAGAGCAGCAGCCTGTACTTACTCAAATTAAAGCCTCTCTCATTAATCTTGTGAACTGCTACGCAGGTACCCCCACTACTACACCATTGATTTCTCTGGTCTGGCACAACTACTGGCATCTGAAACGAGTGCATTTGAAGTGAAAAGTGTGTATGTCTGGAAGTTTACTTCATGCTGTGTATTAACCTCAGGCAGACAGAGGAATCGGATTCTGTAATCCTCACCGCATTTAGTACCACCATGCTGGAGCTGTAGAGCAGATTTAGTAATCATTTAGTTTGGACTCTTTCCAAAGCAGCTTAGATACTGAAATAATGTGTTCAAAGGCTTCAGTTTGGATTCTCAGGTCTCAGCATGCAGAGTGGCCAGTATTGCAGCTGGTATTGGCAATAAGAATATTATAATAATATATTAGTCTTAATATATATACTATACATAAACACATATATATAGTATTAATATATATAATTAATAATATAATAATAATATAAAAGATAAAATTATCTGCAGCTGTGATTATAGCATGCATTTATGCCATAGTTCAAGAAGCGCATAGGGAAAATAAGTAAAGTTCTTCCACCATATGCAGTTTGAAGCCGTACATGTGAACCTGAGGGAAGATGGAATGTCTTGGGTTTTCCCTTTTCTACAGTCAAGAGTAAAAAGAGAAAATCCATCTTCAAAGATGGTCATTCTGGGTCCTAGATTTTCCCTAAGGCCTCTTGTATTTTCTGACAGTAACATTTATTGTCTCCCATCCCTACATTGCATTGTTCAGATGGCATCTTATAGGGAAATCTGAATCCTTAAATCTATAAAATTTTCTGTCAGTTGTGACTGAACTTAACCCTGATTAATATAAGCATACAGCAAGTATTGCCAATCATTTGCCACAGAGCCAAGATACTAAACACTTCCTCTCAGGAATGCCCTAACACTGCTTTGTCTTATTTCTCTTGGGCTTTTCTAGAACCAGGCCACTGGAGAATTTTATTTTAGTACAAAGAATGGTTGGGCTCTTTAATCCCTAAATTCACTTGTTTATAAGGCAACTAAATTGATCTTTGTAGACAGAAAGTCCACGACACTTCCTTACATGAAGCCTTCAGTGTTTTCTTACGCTTTTAAGATACATACCAAAATCTGGTCACAGGTGTCCTCTCCCTCTCTTTCAGCCTCACTTTGTACTACAATCCTCCTTGCTTTCTACCCTTTGGCAGCACTGGCCTTCTCAGGTGTTCTAGCAAGTACCATGCATCTCTTTAAAAGATTATTTCCTTCCACTTTCACCTTCTATTCATTTTTCAGATCTCATCTCAGACATGACTTATTCCAGGACTAGATCACTTCCCCCTCATATAAGCTCTTATCACTTTCTGTACATTTATTTTAGAAATTTTTTAACCAGTTTCTAACTATATATTTAAGTGACGATGTGATTAGTGTATCTGCCCCCCCCCCCCCCCCACTATACTGTAGGCTTCATGAAGGTAGGGACTACTTCTATGCTCAGTACCTAGTCTACCAGGCACTCAGTAGATGCTCAGCACAGAACTGTTTGAATGTGTGAACAAATCAATGAGAAATTCATAGGGAGGAATCAGGATGTTAAAAGGCTCAGAGGTAATAAGGAGCATGGCAGCTCACATTCAGGAACTTCAAATACTTTAGTTTATCTTGTGCATTTGGAAGAACAAGGGGTGTGTGTGGAGAATTAGTGTGGACTCTAGGAAGAGCTTCAAAGACTGGAGAGGTCAGCAGGCGAGGGACATATCACAGGAGCCTTCTCTATTGTATTACAAACTTTGGTCTTTATTCTGCCGGGGTTTTAAGAAGAGAGTGATAAGACTGAATTTATTTTAGAAGGATAATTTAGCTGAGGTGGGGAAAATACATAGATGAAAGTAACACAAGAAACAGGAAAACCAGTTAGGAGGCCATATTGAGGTAATCCAGGTGAGAGATAATAGAGAAAGGAGAGTAGATTCTAGATTAAGGAGGCAGAATAAATCAATTTATTGACTGAAGAAACATAAGGGATAAAGAGAATGAGGATTTAGCATAACCATCATCTGTTCTACTGGTGGTCATTTTATTTCTGTTTTCAGAAGGAACTCTTAGATCTTTTTTTTTGAAGAAGATTAGACCTGAGTTAACACCTGCTGCCGATCCTCCTCTTTCTGTTGAGGAAGACTGGCCCTGAGCTAACATCTGTGCCCATCTTCCTCTACTTCATATGCGGAATGCCTGCCACAGCATGGCTTGATAAGCGGTGCCTAGGTCCACACCTGGGATCTGAACTGGCGAACCCCAGGCCGCCAAAGCAGAATGAGAGAACTTGACCACTGTGCCACCAGCTGGCCCCTCTTAGGTCTTTTTTGATCTCCCAGAGAAGCATGTTTTTCTCTTTGGATTTCAGGTGTTGATTGACTTGTGATAATGCAGTGCTTTCAGCCACCTCCTGCATCACCCGAAGCAGTATGTTAAATTCTGACCCAGGTTTAAGAAATCTGTTTTTCTCCCTCGTTACAGACATCAAATTTTCTAGAGACCATGTCTGTAGAGTCTGAATATTCCCTGAGAATAAACTGGATATCTTTTAAGTTTGCCTTTAGCTATTTTTTTAATCTCCTCAGCACTATGGGTATTTATCAATATATATTTATTTTTTAATTATTTTACTCTTATCATTTTTTCTTTTTTGGTTAGGAAGATTCGACCTGAGCTAACATCTGTTGCCAATCCTCCTCCTTTTTCTTTTGCTTGAGAAACATTAGCCCTGAGCTAACATCTGTGCCAATCTTCCTCTACTTTGTATGTGGGATGCCTCCACAGCATGGCTGATGAGTGGAGTAGGTCCACACCTGGGATCCAAATCTGCAAACTGGGGCCACTGAAGCAGAGCGTGTGGAAATTTAACCACTCAGCCATGGGGCCAGACCCCTTATCAATATCTTTTTATAATATTATTATAAAAGGCAAACTCTTTTTATGCAAAGAAGCCATTCTTGAAAAATTTGCATAGCTTTAGATTCAAATAACTAAAGACTAATTTCCTAATTAGAATAAACGTCTAGCATAATTTCTATACAGTTATTATTTTGCTCACAAGTTGAGATTTTATCTATTTTTTGCATCATACTATCTAAAAATTCATAATTTTGATTTTATCTATTTTTTGTATCACACTATATAAATTTCACAATTCAAACTTGCATAAAATGCCACCATTGTATCTTCCTAACGTGATTAAATTATAGATTTGTGAATTAGCAGGCACAAGACTAATGTTTGTCTCATATTAAGCATTCAAATTACTTAAGACCTAATTTTGCATGTTAAACGTATTCAATATGCCAACACTTTGGGAAAACAAAGTATTGAGTTGAGAGGAGGGATAGACTCCTTCAGGGAGGACTTCACTGCAGGGAGAATGACACAGACTGTAGTGTGGTCCTTAGGGGATGGGGAGGGTTTGATGGGTGAAGACGGCGAAGAGGAAGGAATAACTGAAACATAAGGCAAAGGCAGAGAGGCAGGAAGTTCAAAGAATACTCAATAGATTATTAATAGTTAACAGACTAGTTTGCTGGAGTAGTGGATTCATAAACTATATTATGCTTATTATTTTACAATACAATTGGACCCCATAAGAGCCCTGTGAAGTAGGAATTATTATCCTCACCTTATAGGTGAAGAAACAGAGATAGAGATAGGTTATGTGATTTATATCAAATCATAACCCTAATAAGTGGTAGAGCTATGATTTGGACTCAGGCTTTCTATTCTCAAGTCTAAACACTTTCCCACCACACTTTAATGAGTGTGGAGATGCAGGAGATGAAATTAGAAAGGAAGGTTGAGGCTATGTTGCGAAGGCCTTTAAATAACAGTCATCATCAACCCTTCTCTTTCTTTCACAAACACATCTCATCTTTTAGCATAGTCTATCGGTGCTATCTTCAAAATATATCAAGAATCTGATCATTTCTCCCCATCTCCACCGCCACCATCCAGGTCCAAACCACCATCACCTCTCATGTGGATTATTGCAATGGTCTTACAGATGCCCTTGTTCTGCTTTTGCCTGCTTCAGACTATTTACAGCATGGGTACAAGCTAGCCAGGTCATATCACGCATAGCTCAAAACCCTCTCATTGCTTCCTTACAGTGGCCTGCACAGCCCCACATCTCTGACCTCCTCTACTGCTTTCTCACAAACATCACAGGCCACTGGCCTCTTTGCAGGCACAACAACCCTCCAGGTATGTTCCTGCCTCAGGCTTTTGCTCTGGAATGCTTTCCCCAAGATAAATGTGTGAGGCTCACTCTTTCACTTCCCTTAGGTCTTTGCCTCTTCAGTGAGGCCATCCTAGGCTACTTTATCCCTTGTCCTTAGATTTCCTACTTCCCTTCTCCGTGTTTTTTTCTCCCTAACACCAGCATCTAATGTACTACATATTTTATTCACTTATCTTGTTTATTGTCTATTTCCCCCACTAGAAGGTAAGCTCATGAAGGCAAGGCTTTTGTTTGTTCGCTGTGCTAGAAGAGTGCCTGGCATCTAAAAGGCAGTCAATAAGTGCTTTTGAATAAGTAAGTACTAAAAGTTCAAGTTTACTCCATTGGCAACAGGGAAACACTTGGGGCTTTGGAGCAGGGAAGAGACAGATTTCTAAAATCGGTTCCATCATATTAGCTTGATATGGTGGAAATGATGGATTCAAGTAGAAAGAGAGGGAAGAAAGAGAATTCAAATAGGAGGCTGTTAAAATTAATCCAGGTGTAATGCAATAACTCCTCCGATCTAGATTAATTCTGAAAAAAAAAAAAAACCCAGAAAGAAAGGAGAATGTCCATTGTTTGGTTTTCTCTATATTCTATACTTGGTCCCTCATTCTGTACTTATCTATGTAAGAGTCAGGAGATTTTTCATTGGATCAGGAAGAACCATATAAGATTGCCATTTCTCTTAGTCTAAAATATTCAAATTTCAGCAGTGTCTTATGATTCAAGCTAGAGCTTGGAATTAGCGAGATCTGAAAACTACTTAATTTATACATATAGACCCTGGAAGAATGTGGCAGGTAAATGCAAAAACTCCCAAACTGGGGCAGAGAGAGGTCTTGAGGTGCTGGTGCCAAGAGCCCTGGACATCTCAGCAAGTCCTCAGGGTATCCCTGGAAATGGCTCTAGAGTTTTCATTATCAGTCTTCATAGCAACCATCTTGAGTCATTAATAAAGGCTAAAATAAGCCTCAAAAAACTCAGAATTCAAGGAAGTGTGAAATCCATTTTAGAAAGTACTCTATTCTGCATGATAAAAACAGGAGTGCTTTTGGTTTGTAAAAACAAATCCTCAGCTAACGCTGAAGAGCTGGTTCATTGGTTGAAGATGCAAGATAGCCAATGCTCTACAGGGAATGAAAAGACCAATTAATTTATTCTAGCCTATGTTGAAGTCTGAGTCCAATAGAGCTCATTAATTAATCATGAAAGCCATCACTAACAACAAAACACACAGAAGTGTTCCACAACATATTAAATATCAGCCTGTAATATTCACATGCTGAACTGTGTACTGTAAATAATGTTAATTTGGATCTGGCTTTTATACACACTAGCCCAAACCATTCATTTTGGTTGATTTGGAAGTGATATTTTAAAATATTACTTTTGTCTTTTCTTTAGAAAAGGAGTAGCAGTAGATAATTTTCTCAGGATGATTCTGGTGAAAGGATTTGCATACAATTACCGAGACAATTTCTGTTCCTAGCAGGAACAAACACGGGATGAAGTAAGTATTCACCATATGATTAGCCTAATTTTTCTATCCCATTGAGGCAAGCTCAATTCCAAGAAGTAATTGTAAACTCACGTCAGCTACTGGGTGAGTGAATACATTTGATTACTCACTATTAAATTTATTTCATGGGGAAATGACACTGAGGTGATCATCTAAATAAAGAGTGTTTTCTGGGACAGCATGCCAGGTGACAAATGACGGGTTCAGTGGTAGACTCACCTTTCAGCTGCAAAAATTGTGTTTCTCATTTCAATTATATGGTTCTGGGCAAATTATTTGAATTCCTTAATCGTCCACATTTGACTTCTATGCGATGAAGATGATTAATGTAGGATTCTATTAGTTCTAGTAATCTGCTCTATAGCTGTTAATAAAAATCATCTTCGTTCCCCATGGTAGAGTGAATGTAGAATGCTGTTGTCCATTTGAAGGAAGTACTCTGAATTCATGGCAGGTGAAGAAATTCCTCCCTACAACTCTGTACAAATGGGAGAATCACAATGTATAACTCAACGCCCCACACCCTCTCAAAAACTAAAACAAAACTTAACTCTTATTCTGGAATTCCATATTTGCTTATTGGCCATTTACCCAGTCTCTTTAGTCAGGAATCTAGGAGATACTCTCAGACTTGTCACTCTTCTCCACCCTCATCTCAAGTCAATCCTGATATTTCTTCTGAAGTATTATTTTTAAGATCTTCATAAGCAAGTCCATACTTACTCATTCTTTCATTTTTTCATTCAATGAATATTTATTGAGTGTCTACTTATACTAGGCCACTGCTCTAGGGGCTGCAGATACAGAAATAATGAAAACAGTAAAATGTGCCTACCTTCATGAAGCTTACACTCCAGTGGCTGAAGCAGGCAAGAAAGAAGTACACAAATACTTTTATAGTATAGTGATAGGAGGTGGTAAGTGCTATGAAGAATAATGAAGGAAGAATGAGACAGACACCTATCTGCACAGTAATGACAGCTCATCTCTCACTGAATTAATTAAATTATTTATCAAGTAAGCACTATATGCTACTTTTGAAAATGCTATGTATACAGGGAGTCACAGGTACTGATCTCAAGGATCTTGAATTATATTAATTGCAATTCCTAATTTACCCATCTAGTTCTCTTTAAATACAAGATAAGTTCTTATTCATTTTTGCTTCCTTAGGTTTTCTTTTACACAATGGAAAAAATAAGCTCAATGAGAGTTAGGTTGAATTGAATGGCAAGGGTAAAAATCCCTCCTTTTTCATATGGCCCCCTGCCCCTATTTGATCAAACCTAATAGTAATAAAGATAATAGTAAAAATAACTGGCAATTATTGAAGCCCTACTTAATCCCTAACAGACACTGTATTAAGTGTTTTACTGGCATGGTATTAGTTTTAGTATCTTCATTTTATATAAAGGAAACTGATGATAGAGTAGTTAAGTTCTTGGCCAAGATTACTTAGCTATTAATTGGTAGAGCCTCATTCTGTCCAACATTAAAGTCTGCCTTTTATTCTCCTCTATGATGTGGTTGGTCTATAATACGATGAACACTTAATTCCATTCTGTCTGGGTTAATTTTATTCCCGTATTAAGGATTCATTTTTGACCCAGAAGTATCCCTGACTATGAAGCATTCCTTGGTACCACGAGTATTTTCAAGGAGTGCTGTGACTTCTGCCATTCATGTTGGAGATATGCTTGCTGCTTTAACTCCAGGTTCACAGGGAAGTGAAGCCGCTTCCCCCCGCCACCCTCTCCCCAACAGTCTGTGGGGGATTTGGTCCAAATGTAACAACCACTAGAAAGATTACAATAATGAATACAGTTTCTTCCTTCACAATAGCCTGTGAATGCTGCTCCGTGGTTAAGTTTGGTTAATGATGTCGTCCCTAGCACTGCTCGGGACACAACCATCAACCGCCTTCTCTCTGAAAGGATATCAAATGTTAAATTGTAGAATTAGGTCAACTCCAGTGAAAAAATTTTTGAGTTACTACTTAGATCTATCTATATGCTTGCCCAAGTACTTCCCTTCTGGAAAGAGTCACAAAATCCTATAGAACTATTTCATAAATTCTATTTGAATCACAGTATGCAATGGCTTTTGCTGGTGCAAAGTTTAATGTAGAGGAGTTTTCTGAATAGGTATTAAGATAGTAAAACCAAAAAGTACTTGTATTTTTAATTAGAGTAAATTTGCCTGAAAATCATAATGGATATAGAAACTTTTGTCTACAACTTTATAATTGTAACAAATTTGAGCCAAGTTTGTGTTATCTGGATGGAAAGTCAAATCAAATTATTCATTTTTTCATCAAATATTTACAATGTGGCAATAAGCCAGTAAATTAGTGTCTGCTATGCTTTCCATAGTATCTATTACTACGTACCATTGACACCTTGATTGAAACTCAAAGTTTTCAAGGTTCATTTTGACGACACCAATAAGTCATTATCAAATTAGTTGTTAGTGAATTAAATTTTTATTTGTTTAGGTATTATAAAGCATTCCACACATTAATTAAGTTAGTATAAATTTTGTCATTATGTGTTTTATAAAACATAAAGTTTGCATTATGTTCTCTATTTTAATCTCCAAATGTTCCTTCCTTCAAGCCTCATAATGTTATTAGTGTAATTATAATACTTGAATTCAACTATTGTCTTTGTTCTAAGAAGGTTTTAGTGCTAGATGCTTGTGAAAATATGTTACAGTCCATTTCTGAAAATGTGCCTATTCGCAGATAGATACTTAAGAGTTAAATGAGTATCTGTATGGAATATTTCCCCAAACACTGCTAATGTCCTTAAACATCATCAGCTTTTCACGATGCCCCCTTCCATGTTTGATAATTCTAGCGATTTCTGAAAATTGACTGCCCTTAAGCACTATTTCAGTACAATCTGAAAAAAAGTTTTTTTGTTTTTTTACGAAATTGAAGAACTCTAGGTTCAATGAATTTTTATTTTTTCCCAGAGACTCACCTCTTTGTAGCTGTAGGGTTGTTTTGTATCCAGAAGACAGGATAAATTGGATTTCTGAATTTTGTTACGGAACGTCAGCTTTGCCATCTGTATATCTTTTACGTAAAGCATATAGACTCTTTCTGCAATTGGAAAGGCAGAGCTGATGCATTCGTACTGCCCTAACAAATCTAAGACCTCACTGATTCGTTGCAGCCTAAAGAGACTTTAGGGACAATGTAGACCAAATTCTTGAACTTGAGGAAATGAATACCAGCCCCCCTCCAAAAACAACTTACCAAGTTGTAAGTGCTAGGTATGGTAGAGACTAAAACAGGAGTCTCCTAACTCCTAAACTAGTATCCTTTCCAGTATATCACTGTCTCAGGTTCCTGTAAAAATTCCAGCTCAACGATTGCTATTAGAGGAAGGTGATCTAAAGAATATGATATTTACCAAGGGTCTAATTCTCAGGCATGAACCTTTATAGTGTATTTATTTCAGTGGACCTCAGAACCAGATGCTTTGCAAGGTAATAAAGAATCTTTTTTTTCATTGAGGTAACATTGGTCTATAATATTACGTAAATTTCAGGTGTGTATGATTATATTTTGACCTCTTTGTACACTACATCATGTTCATCACCAAAAGTCTAGCTTCCATTTGTCACCTTACAAATGTCCCTCTTTACCCGTTTCATTCTCCCTCCAACTCCTGTCCCCTCTGGTAACCACCAATCTGTTCTCTGTATCTAAGTGTTTGTTTATTGTTGTTTATCTTCCACATATGAGTGAAATCATACAGCATTTGTCTTTCTCTGTCTGACTTATTTTGCTTAACATAATACCCTCAAGGTCCATCCATGTTGTTACAAATGGCAAGATTTTGTCTCTTTTTTCTTTTGGCTGAGTGACATTCCATTGTGTGTATATATATATATATATATATGTGTGTATATATATATATATATATATATATATATATGTGTGTATATATATATATATATATATATATATATATGCAACAGCTTTTTTATCTGTTTGTCCATTAATGGGCACTTAGGTTGTTTTCAAATCTTGGCTATTGTAAATAATGCAGTAATGAACATAGGGGTACATATATCTTTTCGAATTAGTGTTTTCATGTTCTTTGGATAAACACTCAGAAGTGGAATAGCTGGATCATATAGTAGTTCTATTTTTAAGTTTTTGAAGAATCTCCATACTGTTTTCCATTGCGGCTGCACCAATTTACATTCCCACCTGCAATATACAAGAGTTCCCTTTTCTCCACATCCTCTCCAACAATTGTTATTTCTTGTCTCTTTAATAATAGCCATTCTGATGGGTATGAGGTGATATCTCATTGTGGTTCTGATTTGCATTTCCCTAATAGTGATGTTGAACATCTTTTCTTTTTTTTTTTTTTTTGAGGAAGATTAGCCCTGAGCCAACAGCTGCCAATCCTCCTCTTTTTGCTAAGGAAGACTGGCCCTGAGCAAACATCCGTGCCCATCGTCCTCCACTTTTTATATGTGGGATGCCTACCACAGCATGGCTTGCCAAGCAGTGCCGTGTCCACACCTGGGATCGGAACTGGTGAACCCTGGGCCACCAAAGCAGAACGTGTGCACTTAACCACTACACCACTGGGCCGGCCCCTGAGCATCTTTTCATGTGCCTGTGGACCATCTGTATATCTCCTTTGGAAAAATGTCTGTTCAGATTCATTGCCCATTTTTTAATCCAGTTTTTTTTGCTGTTGTTGTTGAGTTATATGAGTTCTTTACAGATTTTGGATATTAACCCTTTATTGAAAATATGATTTGCAAATATCTTCTCCTAATTGTTAAGTTGTCTTTACGTTTTGTTGATGGTTTCCTTTGCTGTGAAGAAGCTTTTTAGTTTGATGTAGTGCCATTTGTTTCTTTTTTCTTTTTTTCTTCTTGCCTGAGGAGACACATCCAAAAAGATATTGCCCAGACTGGTGTCAGAGAGTGTCCTGCCTATGTTTTTTTCTAGGAGTTTTGTGGTTTCAGGTCTTATATTCAAGTCTTTAATCCATTTTGAATTAATTTTTATGTACATTATAAGATAGTGGTCTACTTTCATTCTTTTATATGTGGCTGTCTAGTTTTCCCAACACCATTTATTGAAGAGACTTTCCTTTCTCCTCTGTACATTCTTGGCTCCTTGGTCAAAAACCAGCTGTCCATAGATGTGTGATTTTATTTCTGTGCTCTCAATTCTGTTTCACTGATTTGTGTGTCTGTTTCTCTGCCACTATCATGCTGTTTTGATTACTATAGCTTTGTAGTATACTTTAAAATCAGGGAGTGTGACATGTTCAGCTTTGTTCTTTTTTCTCAGGATTGCTTTGGCTACTCAGAGTGTTTTGTTGCCCCATATAAATTTTAGGATACTATTTCTGTGAAAAATGTCCTTGAGATTTTCGTAGGAATTGTGTTGAATCTGTAAGCTGCTTTAGGTAATATGGACTTTTTAATTCTTACAATCTATGAGCACAGAACATCTTTCCATTTCTTTGTGTATTCTTTGGTTACTTTCAACAATGTCTTAGAGTTTTCAGTGTATAGATCTTTCACTTCCTTGTTAAATTTATTCCTAGGTATTTTATTCTTTTTGTTGCAGTTGTAAATGGGATTATATTCTTGATTTCTCTTTCTGCTAGTTTGTTGTTAATGTATAGAAAAAATACAACTGATTTTTGTATGTTGATTTTGTACCCTGAAACTTTACTGTATTTGTTTATCATTTCTAATCATTTTAGAATTCTTTAGGGTTTTCTATATATGAAATCACATCATCCGCAAATAATGACAGTTTTATTTCTTCCTTTCCAATTTGGATCCCCTTTGTTTCTTTTTCTTTCCTAATTGCTCTGGCTGGGATTTCCAGTACTGTGTTGAATAAGACTGGCATATGTTGTGGTACTTTCCTTCTACACCAATTTTATTCAGAGTTTTTATCATAAATCGGTGCTGAATCTTGTCAAATGCTTTCTCTGCATCTATTGAGATGATCATGTGATTTTTATTCTTCACTGTGCTAATATGATGTGCCACATTGATTGATTTGTAGATGCTGAGCCACCCTTGTATCCTTGGAATAAATCCCACTTGATCATGGTGTATGATCCTTGTAATGTATTGTTGTATTCGATTTGCTAATATTTTGTTGAGGATTTTTATGTCTATGTTCATCAGCGATATTGGCCTATAATTTTCTTTCTTCATGTTATCCTTGTCTGGTTTTGGTATGACGGTAACGTTGGCCTAGTAAAATGAGTTAGGAAGAGTCCCGTCCTCTTCAATTTTTGGAAGAGTTTGAGAATCTTGATTGTTTGGTAGAATTTACCAGAGAAGCTGTCTGGTCCAGGACTTTTGTTTTTTGGGAGGTTTTTGATTACTGTTTCAAACTCCTTACTAGTGATCAGTCTATTCAGATTCTCCATTTTTTCTTAATTCAGTTTTGGGAGGTTGTATGATTCTAAGAATTTACCTATTTCTTTTAGGTTATCCAATTTGTTGGTGTATAACTTTTCAAAGTATTCTCTTATAATCCTTGGTGTTTCTGTGGTAGCCATTGTAATTTCTTCTCTTTCATTTTTGCCTTTATTTATTTAAGCCTCCGTTTTTCTTAGCAAGTCTAGTTAAAGTTTGCCAATTTTGCTTATCTTTTCAAAGAACCAGCTCTTAGTTTCATTGATCTTTTCTATTGTCTT
Organism: Equus asinus; assembly: GCF_041296235.1. NCBI lineage: Eukaryota > Metazoa > Chordata > Mammalia > Perissodactyla > Equidae > Equus > Equus asinus. Next base: position 57,051,327 of record NC_091809.1, read on the forward strand.
TTTAGCCATTATTTTGTTTATTTTTGCTTTGATTTTTATTATTTCCTTCCTTCTACTGACTTTGGGCTTCATTTGTTCTTTTTCTGCTCCTTTAGTTGTAATGTTAGATTGTTTATTTGAAATTTTTCTTATTTCTTAAGGTAAGCCTGTATTACTGTAAACTTACCTCAGTACTGCTTTGCTGCATCCCATAGAATTTGGTAGGTTTTGGTAGGTTGTGTTTTTTCATTCATCTGCAGGTATTTTTTGATTCCTCCTTTGATTTTTTCACTGATCCAGTACTTATTAAGCAGCATGTTGTTTAGTTTCCACATACATGTGACTCTTCCAGCTTTCTTCTTGTAGTTGATTTCTAGTTTCGCATCATTGTGGCCAGAAAAGATGCTTAATATGATTTCAATCTTCTTAAATTTATTGAGACTTTTTTTGTTTCCCAACATATAGTATACCCTTGAGAATGTTCCATGTGCACTTCAGAAGAATATCTATCCTGCTATTTTGGATAGAATGTTCTATATATACCAATTAAGTCCATCTGGTCTAATGTTTCACTTAAGGCCTTTGTTCGCTTGTTGTCTTTCTCTCTGGATGATCTATCCATTGATGTAAGTGGGTTATTAAAGTCCCCTACTTTATTGTGTTGCTGTCAATTTCTCCATTTATGTCTGTTAATAATTACTTTACATGTTTTGGTGCTCCTATGTTAGGTGCATATATATTAATAAATTTTATGTTTTCTCGATGGATTGTCCCCTTTATCATTACATAATGTCCATCTTTGTCTTCTTTTATCCTTTTTGGCTTGAAGTCTATTTTGTCTGATCTAAGTATGGCTACACCTGCTTTACTTTGGTTGCTGCTTGCTTGGAGTATTGTCTTCCATCCCTTCTCTTTGAGCCTATGTTTGTCTTTAGAGTTAAGATGTGTTTCCTAGAGGAAGCATATTATTGAGTCTTGCTTTTTAATCCATCCAGCTACTCTATGTCTTTTGATTGGTGAATTCAATCCATTTACATTTAGGATGATTATTGATACATGAAGACTTAATACTGCCATTTTATCTTTTGTTTTCTGGTTGCTCTATATTTCCTTTATTTCCATTGTTTCTTTTTCTTTGTGTTTTTGTCAGCCATTTCAGTTTGGGGTTTTCTGTAATGTTTTTCTCAGTTGCCTTTTTTAAAATGTTTTGTGTCTCTGCTCTGAATTTTTGTTTTGTGGTTACAATGAGGCTCATATAAAAAAATCTCTTGAATAAGATAGTCTTTTTTCTGCAGATAGTATCTTACCTTCATTTGCCTATGCAGGTTCAATCCTTTTCCTCTTCCCCTTCTAAGTTTTTGTTGGTACAAATCATCCTTTTTTGTATTGTAAGTTCATTACCAAATTGAAGTTATTATAGTTATTTTTAGTGCTTTCTTACCTTTTAACTTTTATGTTGTAATTAGGTGTTTACTAAACTATTCTGAGATAGAGTTCCAATTTCCTGATTCTGTCTGCTTATTTATCACCTTGCTTAAAGCTCTGTATACCTTTGTCTTTTTGTTTCAGGTAGGAGAGCTCCTTTTAACATTTCTTGTAGTGCAACTCTAGTGGTGATGAACTCCCTCAGTTTTTTTTTTTTCAACATTTTGAATATATCACTACACTCCTTGCCTATAAAGTTTCTGTTGAGAAATATTCTGAGGGCCTAATGGGGGTTCCCTTATAGGTTATTGTTTTTTTCCCTGGCTGCCTTTAATATTCTTTCTTTGTCATTGACTTTTAACATTTTTTTTATCATCTGTTATAGAGGATGTCTTTTTGCTTTGAGATAATTGGGTGTTCTATTACTTTCATGGAGTTATATATCTAGTTCCATCCCCAAATTTGGGAAGGTCTCAGTTATTATTTCTTTAAATAAGCTCTCTGCTCCCTTCTCTCTTCTTCTGGGATGCCCATTATCCTCATGTTGCCCTTTCTAGTGGAGTTGGATAATTGTAGAATTTCTACATTTAAAATCAAAATTTTAGTTCTCTCTTTTCTACCTGCATCATTTCTATGTTTCTATCTTCAAGCTCACTAATTCTCTCTTCCATAAGGTCTGCTTTATTTCCAATGCTTTCTTCATCTCATTTATTGAGTTCCAGCTTCAGAATTTCTGTTTGGTTCTTTTTCAGACTTTCAATTTCTTTGGTAAAATATTCCTTCTGTTGGTTAATTTTATCCCTGAGCTCCTTGAACAAACTTTCTGAGTTTTCTGTAGCTCATTGAGTTTCTTAATGACAGCTATTTTGAATTCTCTATTAGTTAAATCACAATCTTCCATGACTGTATGTTTGGTTCCTAGAAGATTGTTATTTTCTTATTGTGACGTTGTGTTACTATGGCACTCTACTGGTGTATTTGCTGTAGCAAACACTTTACTTATTTAGGTATAGCTTTTTTTTTGATTCAGACTTTTCAACCACTTAGAGATTAGAAGCCTTTCTTTTGTTTTGCAGTAGGTGACACTATAGTGCTAGTTTTTTTTTCTGCTATGAAAGCTGCCTTTGGCTATATTTGAGATTCTGCATATTCCACCCTCTACCTCCTCTATCTGGAGTGTTGCCAGTAATCTCATTGTTGCCACCTGTGCCTCTGGTGGTCACCAATGTCTTACTGTTGTCAGTGTCACTGTGGTTGCTGGTTTTGCCACTTGTGGTACAGGGATGGCTGACCCCTCTGCTGCATCCAGGCTCGCCTGGGTCAGAAGTTCTGCCACCATTGGAAGAGTGGTGGGGAGAGGGAGGGTAGACACAGAGCTGGGTTTCTGGGGCACCACCTCTGTTGTTGCCTGTTTCTTTGTGGCTGCAAGTGCTGCTGTAGTTGGGATGTCTGAGTTGTGTGTGCTCCTCCACTCTGCTGCTACCAGGCTCTGAGCTATGGCTGGGGGCCCAGGATCATGTGGCTCCACCTCCATTGCTTCTTCACTCCCTGTTGCTGCAGGTGCCACTGTGATTGGCTTGCTGGAGTCACGAGGAGGCTGGGGGTAGTAGGCTCAGCCACTGTGGCCAGGGGATCCGGGCACCATCTCTGCTGTTCCCTTGTTTTGCCTCCTCTATGAGCTCCAATCTACCCACCTTTGTATGTACTGATGTGTGAATCTCTCTGATGTCCTGGTGTGATAGGCAGTGTAGCTTTGTTGGATTGTGGATGTTTTACTTGCTGTAGATTGAAGAGAAGAGACAAAGGGATCTTCTCACACTGCCATGATGATGACATCTCCCCCAATAAAGCATTCTTAATGTTCCTTGTGTAAGAAACAACTTTGTGATAAATTCCTTTTACAATGCAGAATGAGGAAAGAGTTTGCCTCTCCTAATCAATCCTGATCTAGATCCTCCTAATTTAGAACCTCTTGTAAGACAATAAGAATACAAATCTAGCTAATCATGTCTCCTGTTTTGCTTTGGATACAAGAAAGATAAGAATGAAGGCTAACGTCATGGTATATCTTTCCCTTATGAGTATAATTCTATTGTATAATGATACCACTTTTCATAGACTCTTGCACTAAATGCATGACAACTATTATTATGCTACCAAATGTAAGCTAATGATCAAAAGTAGCCCAGAGTAGAGAATGGGAAGGTGTGTTTGTGAATGAATCAGTCCTGTAGGAAAATAATTAAAAAATATTGAAGATGGCTGAGTACCTCCTGAATGTGGCTGAGTGCTAGTCTCATATTAATCATTAAAATCATAAAATTTTAAAGACAGGAGAACTCAGCTCTCATTTTACAGATAGGGGAACTGAATCTTAGGGAGAGGAAATGATCGACAATTCTTAAGAAGTCAGCAGCACAACCAGTACCTGAGGAATAGAGACTATAAAAATCATCCATAAAATCAAGACCCAGAGGTCTCTACTTCTCTCACTCTCTTTCTCCCTCCTCTTGTTCTCTCTTTCTCTTCCCCTCCATCTATCCCTCCTTCCTCCTCTATCTTTTATCTCATCAGCTCATCTTAGATTATTTACATTTATTACATTTTACTTTACAAAATGAGATTTACTATACATATAGAAGATATTCAAAATATTTAATGACTTGTATGATATTGGTCAATCAAAATGACTACCAGTGCAGCATGGTCCTGGAGGGAAGAATATCATTTCTATCACATGCTTTCTTGTAACCTCCATTTTTCCTTAATAATAGATCATTTGTATATTTTCAGGTCAATAAACACAGAACTACGTCATGACTGTTAATGGTAACAAAGGATGCCATTGCATGATATATTACATTTTATTTAACATTTAGATTATTTCCATTTTTTTACTGTAAACCATACCATAATTTTTCATTTAAAAATATAGTTCAGATTAAATCCATGTTCATTGATAACTTGACAAAGAATAAAAAACAGGCTAAAATGTTACAAATCATTTTTGTTTTTAATATATGACACATCATTACTAAATTGCAATACAGCTCTTTGGCTTTTATAAACAGAAACCAAATAGTGCTGGAGAGTCCTTTTTCCAGCAAAATTCCATCCATGAACATTTAAAATTGAACATAAAGTGGAATTGCTTTCTCCTTTCTTCACTTTTTTTTTTTTTGCCTTTACTGAAGTCTTTAAATTCAAGCATCAGCCTGAAACTTTTAAAGGCTCCTAAACAATGTCCTAGCTGCATTTAAATGAAGAAAGAATGTCTTAAACTTAAAGATAAACCAAATGTGCCATTTGAGAGATGTAAGCATACAAAATAAATGTGCTTGTTGCCTATTTGTCTTTCTTGTGCCTCAAAAGGCTCTAATCTCAGCTTTAACGCACAATTAGAACTGAGAGCAGGTGAAGTGTGAGATGAGATAATTCCTCTTCCATGACAGACTCCATCCTGGGTCTTTCTTGCACATAAGCCCCAATCAGGTGATCAAAACATTTCTCAGATCACTCAACAATGTCTCAGATGGCAAATCAGTGCAAAATTCACGAAAAGATTTTGCTCAAATAAGTACACTTTCCTAGGTTTACTTGATTATTTTTTATGCCTTGTTATCGATCTATCCCACCTATAACATCAAGATCCAGAAGTTGAGAAGTGTTTTAAAACTTAAAAGCAAACTTCTGATATCTAAATAACTTTTTAAAGGTTTTCATAGATTTTCAAAAGGGTAGCTATTTAACATTTTCCTATTTTACATGTATATATATATAGAGAGAGAGAAAGATGCAGTAAGTAGAAAAAATATTTAAATATCATTTATATATCTACCATCCAGAAGCTATTAATATTTTTTAAATTTCCGCCAGTTCTTTTTATTTATATTCTCACCAATATAAATGGCAATATTTTATGCACACTTTTCTTCCATAAAATAATTATTTATCTATGCTATTTAAAACTTAAGCATCATTTAAGGGCTGCTTAATATTATGTCATGATGCTTTTCTATAACTCCCTTGTGTCCCTATTTAGATTGTTCCTTTTTTTGCCCTTGTAAACAATACTGTAATGAATACTTGGTTTCTAATGCTCCATTTCAACTGTTTTTTTTGAAAGAGGGATATAAAAAGAGTTCTGTATTATATGCCAGTAGATATTCATATTGTTACATCAGTTCTATTTGCTTTATATTTGGCAAAACATTGATATCATCTCTCTTAAAGTAGAAAGTTTAGTAAGGCAGTAAGACATACAGAACAGAAAAAATATTGAGCAATTTATTAGATTCAAATCCTTTTAAAAACTTTATTGTAAAAACTGAGAGTGATAAATTCCAGTAGGAAATCCTAGGGTTGGTTATTCGGGCTAGTTATGAATGCAAAGTTTGAGGTACTGATGCCCATGATATATCTTTGGTAGTCAGGGTCGCAGAAAGAGAGGGATCACCACCACTGCATGATGTTCTATTTATTCTGGCTTAATAGTCCTAGGACAGTTGCTTCCAAGTTTATATAGCCTAACGCTCTCCTTATCTGGAGCTTGTACACTAGTCCTGCCTCATTTGATCCATTACTTCACACTTAAAACTTCTTTGGCTGTGCTGCTACTGCTGCTGCTGATCTGTTTAAACAGGTAGTTCAGCATCATTGCCAAATTAACCATTCCAATTCTCAATTAGCTGCTCATTTTGCAAAAGGCAAACTTGTATATATTCAAAACTATAGATATATTTATTTATTTATTTTGTGGAAGATTAGCCCTGAGCTAACATCTGCCAGCAATCCTCCTCTTTTTGCTGAGGAAAACTGGCCCTGAGCTAACATCCATGCCCATCTTCTTCTACTTTATATGTGTGATGCCTGCCACAGCATGGCTTGACAAGCTGTGTGTAGGTCCACACCTGGGATCTGAACTGGCAAACCCCAGGCTGCCGAAACAGAATCTGCGAACTTAACCGCTGCACCACCAGGCTGGCCCCTAGATTTATTATTTTGCTAGTTATCCCTATTCACAGTCTATGCTAGGTATCTTCTTAGGAACTATGCCAGATTGTCTATCCACATCTGCTTTTCATTTTTTCCCACCTTGCCCTGTGCTTATTGATGGTAGAGAAGGCTGACAGTATGGTCTACATCTATGATCTTTGGCTTCCAGTTGAGTTGATTAAATGAAGTCAGGTGCAACATACCAAAGGGCTGGAGAAGAGTAAGGTCAAGGTATTCTTTCCATGATTCCTTTCTGCCAGGTCAATGTGAGGCGATTGCATCCTTTAAACAAAAGGCCATAATCCCTGTAATTCAGCATTCTTCACCCAGCTACACTCTCTATACAAGTACATCCTCCACTTCCTTGCTCATTTAAACTTTTGGTGGTAAAGGCTCCCTGCTGTTGCTAGCTCTGGGGTACAGCACCATCCATTTCCTGGGGTACAGCACCATCTCTTTCCTTGTTGGTGTCCCTAAATCCTGCCCACAACTTTTTTAAGCAGTTCTTAATTACTATCTTAGTCCATTATGGTTGCTATAAAAATACCATAAACCGGATGGCTTATAAACAACAAACATTTATTTCTCACTGTTCTTGAGGCTTGGAAATCGCACTGGGCAGATTAGATCATTGTCCATGGTGTGGACCAGCTTATTCACTAATGGCCGTTTTTTTACTGTAACCTCACATGGTAGAAGGGGGACTTGACGACCAAACTCTCTGGGGTCTCTTTTATTAAAGGTACCAATCCCAATCAAGAGGGCTCCACCATAATGACCAAATCAACTTCCAAAGGCTCCACCTCTTAATATCATCACACTGGGAGTTAGGATTTCAACATACGAATTTTGAGGGGACACAGACATTCAGATCACAGCAATTACATAGTTAGAGTGTGCCATTTGTTTTCCAACAGGATAGCAAATAACTGAAGCGGCTTTGGGTCCAAAGAAATATATGTTTGGTAGAAGGAGTTTACAGGTATAATTATTCTACCTATCCTGTTATATCTCTCACTTTAATATAAATTCCAAAAATTTCACAAGACAGTTTGTAACCTTCCTTAACTTATCATTTCTTTCTGTGGTTGGAGAAAGCCTATGCTCTAACCTTATGTCCTTAGATATCACTACTTCCAATTATACTACATTTTAATATTGCCTCAAAAATTAAGAATATAGAACACATAGTTTACAATTTCAAAGAGTACAAAAAAAAAAGAATTGTATTCTGGCCCTCCTTATTTTGGGGTTGTACCTTAATGATCTTGCATTCCTTTCACATTTTAGACAGAGTGTTTTATAATTAACAAAAGCAAATGTTCTCCATTATCTTAGTGATATATCATTTTTATGACCTGGATATAGTCTGAAAAGACAAAGGCTTTCGTCAGCCAATTCCTGCCACAAAGATTGGCTTACTTGACAAAAAACATGTCAAAATTAAAATTCTTATTTTTGGTAGACGTTATCCAAAAGTAAATTGGTTAATTCTACAAAACTCCATCCAGCAAGTCTACTCATTAAATTACATGGAGTATATTTTCTGGTTCACTCATGCTGGCAGTCACCCCAGATAGTTACATGGTTCATAAACAGATATTCTTTAGGGACATCTATAGGGGATTTTCAGTGGTTCAAATGGGTCAATTTTAGTACCTGTTACTAAAGTTTTCCAAATCTAAAAATTTCAGCCTCATGATATGAAACTTTGAGGTCACAATCAATCAAGTATATAAATGTTTGACCTGACAGATACAAAGATGCTTTGTGGAAAACATTCCATTTTTGTCCACAAATATTTCTCCACAAGAGATGGGGATACCTTGTCCATAAGATTTTCATCATTCAAAATAAATTATCTTACCCTGCTATCTGATCGTCTGGTTCTCAAAGCATATGATGCTGACTCAATAATAAAAAAATCAATCTTTTAGGCCCTCATTAAGTATAATCTTTAATAAACTGCTATCCTTTTATCACATACTGATAGAGAAAAAGAGATTAGTCTTCCTCCTTAGTTGCTTACACATTTTACACTACAGCCTGTGCCAAAGTGGGTTATAGGATGACACCAGCTCAGCCCCAGCTGCAGAATTGTGTTCACAGGGACATTATAATGTTACACCTTCTATTTTATTGTGGGCCATTACAATAAGTAACATTATTTAGACAGTTTCTGCACTTGCTGTAAGCCTCTTTAAAGAATATACTTTTTAGATCTTCTGGAAGGCAAAGGAAACCAAGATCAAAACGAAAAAACAACCCACAAACTGGGAGAAAATGTTTGCAAATCATATATCTGATAACTCCTTATAGGATTATCTCCTTAATATATAACTCCATAATATATAAAGTACTCACACAAATGAACAGCAAAAAAACAACGCAATCAAAAAGTGGGCAGAGGATATGAATAGACATTTTTTCAAAGAGATACACAGATGGCCAATAGGAACATGAAAAGATGCTCAATATCACTAATCATCAGGGAAATGCAAATCAAAACTACACTTAGATATCAGCTTATGCCTGTTAGAATGGCTATAATCACAAGACAAAAAATAACAAATGTTGGAGAGGATGAGGAGAAAAGGGGACTCTCATTCACTGCTGGTGAGCATGCAAATTGGTGCTGCCACTATTGAAAACAGCATGGAGATTTCTCAAAAAATTGAAAATAGAAATACCATATGACCCAGCTATCCCACTACTGGGTATTTATCCAAAGAACTTGAAATCAACAATACAAAAAGATTTATGCACCTCTATCTTCATTGCAGCACTATTCATAATACCCAAGATGTGGAAATAACCCAAGTGCCCATCAATTGATGATTGGATAAAGAAGATGTGGTATATATACACAATAGAATACTACTCAGCCATAAAAAAAGACAAAATCGTCCTATTTGCAACCACATGGATGGACCTTCAGCGCATTATGTTAGGAAAAATAAGCCAGAGAAAGACAAACATTGTATCATTTCACTCATTTGTGGAAGATATACCAACTTATGGACAAAGAGAACAATTTAGTGGTTACCAGAGGAAGTGGGGTAGAGGGTGGGCACAAGGGGTGAAGTGGTACATTTACATGGTGTCTGACAAATAATAATGTACAGCTGAAATTTCACAATGTTATGAACCATTATGACCACAATAAAAAAAAGAAAAGAAAAGAAATAAAATTTAAAAAAAGGAATATATTTTTTACCCAATGTCCTCCAAATAAGGTCTTACATTTAATCTTTCTTTATGATTTCATCCTCAGGCTGACCCTTCTTGGAGAATTTGTAAACTCAATATTTTATGATAACAGGAATTAGACAATCAATAATTTTCCTTTTAACCCCACTAATTACCAAGCAATTCAGGGCAAATGTCATGTTCAATCATTATAACTGTATTAGCCCTTGTTTGCATAGCTGTTTTTTCCTTCTTTTTCATCCCTTTGGTTTCTATTTCTTTTAAGAGAATATACATATATACATGTCTGTATGTGTGTAATATACAAATACATGTATAATTAATACATACATATATGTGTTATTCCACATATATGTAATTCCATGTATGTGCATTCCATAGTATATTATATATACGTGCCATCATTATATTATAAAACCATCTCAGCTCCAGTTTGTAAAGAGTCAAGGAATGAATACATATGGAAATACTTTCTGAGGTTATTTTAGTCAATAGCTCTTTTTCCTCTCTTCCTCAAAATGAACTACAGGTATTGTCAAGACAATTTACATGCAATGAACATTAGAAAAATCAATAATTTTAAAATGGACTTTGTTTTTCAAATTCCAAATATGAATTTTCTAATTTTTAGAATTATCAACAAAGAAATATTATATATACAAAAGAAATAACGTAGGTAGATTCCCCAAATATTCAAACATTGTCATTAGAAAGTCATTCTTATCATTCATTTTATAGATAAACACACCATGAATAGTTAATGATCAATTATTTTTCTTCTTTGCTTTGACAAATGAAAGCATTGTGATTTGCTAATGAAAGCATTCCCTCTAAGAAGGAACTGCATGAACCATGGTTGACATTTATTGAGTGCTTACTACATACTGTGCTAAGGGCTTCATGTGGATTTTTCTTATTTAACCCTCAAAACAACTCAGTGAAATAGGAAATTACCCACATTTTTTCAGATGAAGAAACAGAATTAGCAAAGTCAGTGGTAGATTGTGTTTTCCCAGATAGTTACAATAAAATCTCCCTTCCCACGCACCTTCGTACAATGTGAAATTGACCCTCCTTTTACACTGAACCGTGGGGGTCAAAGTTCTCTATTCTTAAATCTAGGCAGGCCAATGACTGCATGACTTCCAAGGCTAGGTCTAAAAGTCGATATAGCTTCTACCTGGTTCTCTTGGGATGCTTGCTTTTGGAACCAAAGACTATGATGTGAGGAAGCCCAAGCAGCCAGTGCAAAGGGTACATGTAGGTGTTAGCCGGCAACCCCAGATGAAATTTCAGCTGAACATCCACAATCATCCACCAGACACATGAGTGAGAGTCTCGGAGATCACTCCAGCCCCAATGGCCATCTGACTGCAATCAATGAGAGACGACTGTGTGAGAATCACCTGACTGAGCCCAGTCACCTCCAGAACCATGTGAGGTAATAATAACATGATGGCTGTTAAATTCTGGGGTGAATTATTATACAACAGTAGATTACCAGAACACCAAGCAAAGTCACACAGCTGGAAAGCTGAGTCTGGACACATACACAAGTGGTCCTACTTCATCACTTACACTTTTTTTCTTCTTTTTCTTTAGTGAGGAATAGTGACTCTGAGCTAACATCTGTTGCCAATCTTCCTCATTCTGCTTGAGAAAGATTGCTGCTGAGCTAACATCTGTGCCAATTTTCCTTTATGTTTTGTATGTGGGATGCCGCCATAGCATGGTTTGCCGAGCTGTGTGTAGCTCCACTCCCAGGATCTGAACCCATGAACCCCAGGTAACTGAAGCAGAGTGTGCGAACTTAACCACTACCCTGCTGGGCTGGCCCCTATCACCTACACTTTTAATTACTATACCATATTGCATCCTATTGACTACCTTTTATAAACTGTAAAGAGGTACACAGATTTCTATATACAGATGCAGGAAATAATGTATGTGTAGTAGCAGTAGGAGCAGCAGCAGCAGCTGCAACAGCAGTATCAGCAATAATAAACTCTTCATCACACCAGGAGTGGTAATAGCAGTAATCTCTGGATAGCACCACAGTGAATATTCTTTTTAAAAAATTCTAGATAAAAGAAAGCATTTCATGGATCTTTGGAGAAATATTCATATTCTTAATGCATTTTCCAAGTCATGTAAATTCTAGAAGTTACAAAGACTGCATTATGCTATGGATGAAGAGCTACCTTATTAAAAGTTGCTACTGAATAGTTTGTTCTTAATGCAAAAGGTCCTGTTTTACAATTGCTCTCCAATTCATTAATTTTCATTTTATTCCCTTCAAGGGCATTTAGGGTCAGGGATATACAGTTGTAAAACATAGCTCTCACTAGAATTCATAATTTACTAGATCTTAATATTCCATTTGAAGAGGTTCTTAGAATATGATGAGGTCAGAGGAGAAGAATGAAAAAGAAAACCATTTGGCATGTTTAATAATAGACTATTTATCCATAGAATAATCTGAAATCTTTTCAAGCATGGCTGAAGGTGACCTGTATCTCAAACTCATTCAGATTGGACTGGTCACTTTATAAGAATCGGAAGGGGAGGTTACACACGTTTCATTAAGTTTTTAGCTCAACAATATTTAACTTTGCTTATTATAAGTAGAGTGATTGTACAATTTATTATATAACTGAGACACTTTCAAGAGTAACTAGGCTGTCAGGTGTGAATCAGAACTGTGCAGGCAAACCAAGATGTATGGGCCAGCTACCAAGCTAGATCCTGGGGGAGAGCAGCGATAAATAAGGCACTGCCCACAAGCAGCTCATAATCTTCAACTTCCTTCTGTGTTGTAATTGAGAACTGATAAAAAGCATTGGCAGAAAGAATGACCAGTGAGAGAGGTCATGCGGAAGTCCAGAGGAATCATCTGCGAAGAGGTCTTTGTTGTCCAGGCAGTCACTGAGTCTCCCTCATTGTTTTTCTCATTCTTATTTGTCCAAAGGGTTAATTAATCTATATCTCTGAGAAGTTACATGTGACCCTCTCAACACTTGCATTTTTTTTTAATCTTAGAAACTGATGACAATATTAGAAATTCTGTGAGATGCCTAGAGCTGGGAGTCAGTAACTAGGATCTAGTGTTTGAGGTCAGAGAGCTCTGAATCCCCAGTGTTTGCAGGATGTTGAGGCCAAGGTTATTGGAATTATACTGGAATTCCAATAGAAAGCAATCCAGGCTTTCTCGGTTTGGAAGACATTGAAAAAGGTGATGCATTTGAGGTAACAGAATGGGTTCAATTGATTCTATTCCTGAAAAGCCAAATTAAAGTTTAGACACGTGAGAGCATTCAAACACAGGCTCTAATACATTATGAATTTAATTTTCTTGTTTATTGCATATTATATTTTATGTTTTCCAAACCAATTTAAAAGTGTTAACAAACATAATAGTATTTTTTAGAAAACAACATAAACTAGTAGATTTGAAGATCAAGTGACCCTATTAGGCAAGCAAATTCCATTTCCAAATCTAATCCATGTCAAATCACAGCATTTTATAGCTGGAAGGAATCATAGTGCAATTCGTTCAAACTTATGATGTGGACACAAAAGATGTACCAGAGTGCTGGCATGACTTGCCCAAGACAAGGAGCTACTTATGGGAAGAGCTGGTTGGTGGCAGAAAAGGATCTAAAAAAAATATTCCTTCTCATGTCTGTGAGAACGTTGTCCTTGACCTTGGGGAAATCTGGACAGGGCAAAACTGAGAAGTCAACAATCTTCAAGAGAATTTGAACTCCCACTAGTTTTGGGCAGAATAGAGCAAAAGAAGAAAAAGAGTAAAATAAGAATATGCCTGTTGAGTTCTCATTAAAATGAATCTTTTAAGAAGGTGCTTAAGGATTATCCAAAAGTTTGGTTCTCTTTCTCCTCAGCATCATATTCTTTTAGGAATAGATTTGCATTAAGAATTCTTGAATCATTCAATGACTGGTTGGTTCCAGACACTGTGGACCTGAAACTTCACTTTCCATTGTGTCTCACTGCTTTCACTATTCATTTCTCCTTTCAAATGAGTGGCTGCCACATCTTTGGAAGAGATCAGAGAATGTGGGCTGAAAATTATCATGTGATTGTCTTATGACCTGCCTAAGCAAACTTACAGTTAAAGTATTTGTAGGTAGAATGACCTAGGGAGTCATTTATTCATACACACCAGGAAAGGATGGTCCACTCTTCTTAGATCTTGTACTATCTAAATCTTGCTAGTTCTGCCTTCACAATAAATGTGGAAACTTCTCAGTATCTTCATTACTACCACCCTGGTTGAAATTACCAGCATCTCTCACCTCAGTTACTGCAATTGCCTTCTAACAGCTTCTCCTCTTTGAGCCCTGGTCTCCTTTCAGTCTATCCTCATCACAGTGGCCAGTCTGATACTGTTAAACTGAAAGTCAGATTATGCTACATCTCTGCTCAAAATCTTTGGATAGCTTCCCATGTTGCTCAGAGCAAAAAAGAAAAAATAGAATAAAGAACACTTTTACAATTTCATTCTCCATTCCCCTTGTGCTTCTTGGGGAATTCTCCTCTCCTTAGCAATTTGCTCATTATGTTCTAGCAAACTGACTTCACTATTCCTTACTTATACAAGGCATACTTTGTCCTCAAGACTTTGCACATGCTATTTCCTCTGCCTTACATGTTTTTCCCCGAGAAAGCCACACAGCTCCCTCACTTCTTTCAAGTTTCACTCAAATAGAACCTTCTCAATGAGACCTTCCGTGAGAATCCTGTTTAAGAAATTAAATACAAATTGCTTAATTAAAAAGTAAAACCTATATCCCCAGTGCTTAGTACATAGTAGGTACTCAATAAATATTAATTCAACAAATGAAGGACAACACCTTGTGCTCCCATTAGCTGTGACATTCACAGCTACCAGCACCAGGCATCTCTTCTTGTCTCTACCTTCTCCTGGGGAGAATAGGATAATTGTAAATTTGAGGACTGCAAATTCAGAACTGGAGTGAGATCTCGATATGACTTTTGTTCTATAGTCTTTGGAACAACAGAGACAACAAAAATGGAGACATCCACTTAGATTTGCCAAGTTTTCATTTTAACAAGTCAGGATGATAACAAAATACACAAAAACCTCATAACCACCATTTATATCTGAATAATTTTATGGAAGAAAACATTTTAATTCTAAAAGAGTAGGAAGGACATAATTTTAGAATAAAGAACATTTCTTCAAATTTAAAAAATTAGTTTCACAGAAACTCTCTACACTGTTCTTTCCTGCCAACTCCGGAGGGTGGGCCCAGAAGATACTTGGGTTTTGGACTCCAGACTTGCAGTCCTGCTATGAATGAGTCCCACCATTAACAGGCAGAGCAAGCCTAGGCCCCTCTGCCCACAAGGCTGCAGGCAGAGCAGTGCTTCTGTCTTCATTTGGTCATCAAAAGACAAAACTAAGGGTTTAAGAAAAGGTGCTGGGGTTAAGATATTGTATGTGGAAACAGGAGTGAAAATTTTAAAAGATTCAAGGACTTTTCTTGGGAATACCGATTTTGCACCCCCTCTTAAGTTCAAGTATCTAAATGCTGGCTTATTTGACTTTACCAATGAGAAATCATATTGTCAAGAAATGAAGGTTAAAGAGAAACCATGAAAACATATACGAGGAAGGCTAATCATCTGAATTTTGCCATGGAGTGAACTAGAAGCTTGAAGCCCAAAATGAAATTCAAATTTGTAGAGTTTCTCAATAAATAAGCAGCAACACGTGCTGACTCTTTGCTGGCTCTTAGAGCTTTCCATAAGTCATGGAGGGAACAGTATATTTTTTGAGGATTTAGGATGGTTGATTATGTAAAGGTCTAAAAGGTAAGAAAAGGTCAAACCTCTGGTTAATAATAGATGGAAAAGGACAATTTATGAAACCACAGGCACACTAAAATGGAAGAGCAGGTCAGATGCCAGTTTCTTTATAAGACTGGCTTTCTAACAAATGCACATTTTTCACCATACTTTGAGTCTGTGAGATATTTGTACTTTGTCAAAAGTTAAACTTACAGAAGATATACTGAAATCTTTTGAGAACCTCCTTGAAACAATTTTGCATAATCTTTTAATACAGCAAAGAATCTTCAAGGTATATGGGCACGTGCCACTTTACCATCAGTTTTATACAGCATAAGAAGACGCATTCATCTATCTGACTAGGGCATTCTAAAATGCTGTGCACACATGCGGCAGGTATATTAGGAGATTTCCGTCAAAACAAACCATTTCATGTTCCCCTATCATATTATACTTATTAAGTTCCCCATGAGTTATGCTGTCAATTTTGAGAACTGTCTTGGAATTTTAAACAGAAATAATGTTGTTTCAGAGTATTTATTAGTGGTTTATACAGTGTAGAAGAATAAATAGGTTTCAGTGCCAATAATATGACCCACTTTGCTATGGGTAGTAATTTGGTTATTGAAGATTTTAAATAGCATCAATGAACAAAGGCTTGTGTCCAAGAGTTTCTAATGGAAATTATCTGTCTATAATAACTCGTCAAATGTTAGTCAAATTGTCTTAAAATATACAATTTTTATTTTGGTAATAATAACATAAGCAATCTAGAAACATCTACTTATTGCAGACTTAACTAATTCAGTACTTGTTAAAAGTTTAGATAAGGTAGGCTCAGGTTTACATTTCCCTTGGCAGTTAATGAAATTTTGTAAGAAAATAATAAAATAGCTTAGGAGAAGTTGATTATGGTTAAAAATATACTTTAGGAACATTTCTTTATAAAATTTTTGTGGTAATTATAATAATCTGGTTAAAAATACATGGGAGAAAAAAATACATTTTTGTATAAAACAATAATTACTGTAATTATAAATAATTGTTATATATATTACAGAGGACCCCTAAGGAATTCTATTTGCTCACAACTGTTGGTCAACAGTGTGCTATTGAATATGTTGCTTCACGTAAAATGCTATCTTTGTTAAAATGTTCTATAATTCTGATTTATGTCTTTCCCATATTAGTCAAGTTTAAGTGTATCAGAAGTCGACTTTCATTATTTTTACTGGACTTTCAATACTAGGTCTTTTAAAAATAGCCTTTAAAAAAAACCCTTTATTCATTTATACTCACCTGTTTATCCTTACAACACCTCTGAATACAGAGGATGGAGGAGTTATGATTATTTCACAAGTAGAGAACCTGATTATAGAAATTAGGTATCAACCATTATTAATGAACTAGAGATAAGACTAAGTGTGTAATCTGATATCCTCATTTTCAATCTTTAGTCTGTTAATTCTTAGAAATTGTTGATTGTGCTTATATCAGATTTTGCTATAGCATTCCATAAAGACATGTGATACTTTTTTCAGTAAGTGTGTTATCTTTTCCACTTTATAGCCAAATAAAATAAGGGTTAAATGACCTTAAAAAGGTAAAAAAGGAAGTCATTATCAGAACAGAAATGAGAATTGAAACAATCTTTTTTCTCCGATTCTCATTCTTTCAATAAATATTTATTGAACACTTTTCTATATTTAGATAGAGTGATTTAGACTTGCAGAGAGAAGTAAACCGGCCCTTGACCATGAACAACTTAGACTCCATCAAGAGAGGCAGGAATCCTCCTCTACAGTAGGAAGGATGACATGTACATAAATTACGTCCCTACAAGGCAGAAAGTAGTAAATGTAATTCAAGAACTCCAGATACACTACTGTGCAAGTTCAATAACAAGAACTTCTCTTGTTTTCTAGAATGAGTAGAATCTGCTATACGTATGTCTTCATAACATCAGAAAGGAAAGGAACTAAGCATGGCAGTAGGGAGCAGACTAGAGGAGGCCTGTACATGGCTAGGGTGGCCGAGGGCCCTGTCTATCTAAATGGGTGTGGGGACAATGGAGACACTGAGGAAGTAAATGAAATAGAGCTGGACAGCAAGAACCAGAAGACTTCCCAAAGAAGAAACCTGTGGCAGTAGGAGCCTGAATGTCAGTTTCATGAAGTGGTCAGGTCTTGGGGGTCTGTCATTAGCCACCATCCTGTCCCCAGGACAGAGGTAACATCTTCTTCAGTCCAGTATGTAGTTCTCTGGGCTGACTCGTGAGGCAGAGCTCCTGCCTCAGGCAGACTCAAGACTGCTTCAGGGGTCAGATGAGTGTTAGCTCTCATGCATCTTTTTAGCCACTATTTCTTAGCTCATTCTGTACAGCCAGAACCAGAAATCCACAGTGAAGCATTTGCCTGGGAGCCTGGGGAGCATAAGGTATGTAGCTATAATGTAGTAGGCTGGGTCTGTAAACACCACAGCTGAAGAAAGTGCATTACTTTATCCAGAATGAAATAGGCCTAGGGTCCTATGTAGGCACGTACACCATAGAATCACATAGAAAAAGGCTCACATTACTGCTTAATTCATAGAAGTGGAGCTTCCAGATTTTAATTTAAAACTTAAAACATTTTTAACTCACAAAAAAAGAACTGTAATTATTTGATTGGGTGATTTTATCTTTATTAGAAAATAAGGATGGAGTTAAATACTTGTTTTGTACCTTCACCTTATATTGAGCTCTGTTATCAGCTTTTTATCAGTTTAATTTATTTTAATGATCAAATCTTAATGTGAATTTGAAAATTGCCAGAAATAGGTCAATACTTTTGAAACCAATCTAAATAAAGTGTACCCAGATGAGAGGAACAGAATGGGCTTTATCTCTCGGGTCCCATTACGTGTGTATTGGGAAGATAAGTGATTGTAATAGAAACAGAATTAATCAGTCTGTCATGTTTTCTCACCTAGCACTGCAGTTCACACTGATAGCTCTTATTCGGAAATCGTAAATTGCTAACCCTCAAATTTGCAACATTTTTTTCTTAATTAAAAGATAACAAATATCATACTAGAGCTTAAAAACTCATGCAAAATTCAGGAATTCCTGATTTAAAAAATTTCTTCATATCAGGAAAACCTATTCCCCGGTAGTATGGAATGCACTCATTGATTCCTGATTGAGTTCTACAGTGTGCTTCTCTTTTCCCTCTTGATTTCCAGATCTAGTCTCCCTCTATCCTTCACTAATCTCACCTTCAGCAGTTGGCCTTGCTATTCTGCTTGACTGAGAAGATAAAGGACATCTGGAAGGACATACCTCGTTTCCCTGTAAGCACTCCCAAACACCTGAATCTACACTGTGCTCCTTACCCTTTCTTCACTGACGGACAGACTAGGTGTACTTCCTTCCCTCTATTACCAGTGACTCCAGCTGTCATCTCGGATCTAGCATGCAAAGATCCAGTGTGGTCCTAAGGTGTCTGTGGGAACACCCTCACAAGTGGGAAGCACTAATTTTAACTATATTACCTGAATCTACCTGCTGCTAGTTCAAGAGGACTATGATAATATTGTTTGGGGTATGGGTTACCATACATATAAAATATAAAATCAGGGTTATCAGTACTAAAAGTAATGCACGCATAAGTAATAAGTTCATCCTTGTACATCACTTAAGACCATTTCTCAAAGTGTGATTTTCAGGTCATCTACATCAGAATTACCTGATATGCTGAGTAAAAAGAATGTCCCTGGGCTCTGCACCAGAGCTACTGAATCAGATCCTCTGGGCATGGGACTCACAAGCTCCCCATGCGATTATTATGAGAAATTAGATTTGAGAGTCACTGACTTAACCTGATGCAGAGACAGCATTAGCTTTGACTGCTCTGAAGTTGAAGCCTAAGGTGAGGAAAAGTGTCTGCAATACGCAGGAAGATCTGTTAAGGCAGAGAATCTAGAGTAAACAGAGGGCGGATGGCCTGATGGGAAGACAAGAACTCCACCTATCAGTGAGTTTCTGCTCCTCATAGTACCGTGATTATTCCCAATTCAATGGCTAAAAGCTTTGAGTCAGTCACTCCAAAACTTAACATCTCCATGGACAGCCTTCTCATTGAAATGAAGGGAGGTGGTCCCAATATTAGGTCCTCCCTCACTGCCCAAAAGATGAATTACATAGACCAAGCCAACGTCCAGCGTATTCTCCTTCCTCCCCTTGCTCTTTGTGCTCTGTGTCCGGTGGAAGATAGGAGAGAGAGACAATAAAATTGTTACTTCAAGACTCCCATGCTGCTATGACTATTTACCCTCATTTTCTAAAAGCCTAGGGGCATAAACTCTTTACTATTGAAAAAGCTAAGGAAACAATGAGTGAACTGAAATTCTGCTAATTCACAACACATTTTTATTACCACTTTATCCTTTTTTCTCCATGATATTCAAAATCTCCTCTTTTATCAGCTCTTACCTTCTACCCTCAAAGATACTGAGACTCTTCCATCTTGATAAACTGTTTTATTCTTTCCTCTTCTTACCCTATCAATTATTGTCTTACTTTTCTTCATTCTTTCATCACCAAATTTCTCAAATGACTAGTGTTTATCTGCTGGATTCATTTTCTTGCAACTCACTTTATGTCTAGGCCCCATTTTCATGACACTTCTTTCTCAAATATCATCAATGGTCTCTGCTTTTCTAAATCTAATGACTTGCACTCTTTTTCATGTCGATTAAAAGCCATAAAAGAATAATGGAGTTTAATATACATCAGCTGGGAATCCAACTAGTGAAACTAATTAATCAGAAGTTTTACTGTGATAACCAATTAATAAAAGCCCGTGGATTTGCAGATCTTTACTTGGATGGACAAGGTTGCATTTCATCACCGTTTGACTACCCACTGTTGCATTCATAGCTTTATTTCTTATTATAACAGAGGATGTGAATGGAAAACCGTAGTATGGTATAGTTTAAACAAAAATTGCATCACTTAACTGTGATTTTGTAGATTTGGACATTCGTACAATTTATAATATAGTGTTCTACAAGTATATTAGTAAAGTCCATGTCATGCAATGGCTGTATCCTTTACATGTAAATCAAACTTTACACATCCGATCATAGGATATTTTAATTGATGAAGAAGTCTCCACTCCAAAGTTGAAAATATAATGAATATTTTTTGCTTTGTTTTGATCAAATTTTAAAATAATTAAGTTTAATATTTAATAATGTTAAATGAAATATTAAAATAAATTATTAAATACATTATAAAGAACGTGGAATAAAGAATATGTTTCAGCTCTTTAGAATTTTCAATTTAGCATTAACATTTCTAAAAAGTAAGATTCACTTTGTATTTTATAACAAAATTATGTAATTGGAGATCTTAATTATCCCCCAATTTTGCACATATATTGATCAGAAACTCTTGAATCAAATGAACTATACTAATGAACTGCATTTACTAGGGTGATCATAAAATTTGTTGGAGACCATTTGCAGCAGACTGACATTTAGACAGTCAGATGAAAAGGTTTTCTCTTTGTTAGTACATCAACTTGCTGCAGGCATGCTCAAGGCTGGGATGTCTGCTTGAACCCACAGGGAACTGAGCTTATCGGCTTATGCCACACAGCATGCAGCTAAAAAAGGTCTTTATGTAGCAGGACAGTAATACTTACGTCTGAAAGTTTCTTTAAATAACTTTTTATATTTTACTGCATATTTCTAAGTGAAAGCCACATTTTCTGTCACTTCTTTGATTCACTTAAGACCCTTTCTGTCTTCTTATCCTTAAAATGCTAGTGTGCTTCCCACAGAGAACACTAGCATTGCTCTCCCAAAACACACTTCATTAGGGGGGCCAAAGTGTAAGCAGTGTGCTACCGTGTCACTCTGTTTAGTGACACTGTACTCACATAATGTCTGTGCTGATTTCAACATGGAATGGGCAGAGCTTTGCAACGCATAGAGCCAGTTGTATAGACAGCGTGTGTGGGATAGTTCGGACTCCAAGCCCTTATCTGTCCCTAAATACTTTCCCACTGATCTTTCATTATATTTGCACAGATTAATTTATCATGTTAATAATTATTACTTTGGATAATTTAGCTATTACAAAAAGATTGAAGAATTGAAATATGGAGTACAGAGTATGTATGTATATACATGCATATATATCCTCCATTATATTTTCACAGATTAATTTATAAGGTTAATAATTATTTTATTGAATAATTTAGCTATTACAGAGAGATGGAAGTATTGAAACATGGAGTAAGGATATAGAGATTATCTATCTATGTATCTGAAGAGAGTTGAAATAATATTCACCAAATATTAATACCAGTTATTTTTGGGTAATACACCTTGTTGTTACCCAAGAATCTCATGTAGTGTGTAACTAACACCTGCTAAGTGTTCAATACATATTGGTTGCATGAGTGATAAGAAAGGCAACCCTGCTTAGAAGTACGGAGTAAAGCAGTAGACACCCTCATAATAAAGTTGTGATGGGGAAGTGCTAAAAAAGAAGAGGTTTCTGAAAGATGTGGGAATTTGAAGGAAACAGTACTGTTAACTGTTAAGAATGTGTTTTATAATTACATGAAGTTTGGGGTTGAAAAGACAATGAGAACTGTCTCTATCAATAAAATAACATTTGATTTCCTAGTTGTAAGCTTTGTTCAAATGCATTCCTAAAGGCAGAGATAACCAATTAACTTTCTTCATTGTTGGGAAAAAGTAACATATACTGTGAAATTCATGCCACAGAAAGAGAGGGAGTGAAATATACAGCCACAAAAACGTGGAAAGACAGGTGTCAGCCACCCTAGAGTCCCAGCTGCTGCCGCATCTTCCCTGGCAGGCCTGATAACTCTAAGACAGGAAACTCCCAGTTTAGATAACCCAGGCATCTGCGTGGACGACTGAAAAGCAAGGACTTGATCTTTAATGTAACCGAGCGGTTCAGCGGAAACAGGACTGAATTAGGAGTCAGAGGACAGAGTTCCACTTTGGAATAATCACGGCTCGGCTTCAGTTTGCTCATCTGTAAAATGAAGATACTAATACTTGCGCTGCGTACTTCAGAGGGTGATGGTAGAGAACAAATTAGATAAAGTAACGGAACATGCTCTGTAAACGGTAAAGCACTACATAAGGCAAACTTAGCGTTATTTAAGGTCATCCTTGATACTCTGCAGCAGGGAGAAAGTCGGAAAGAAAAAGCAGCTTCACCATAAATTAACGCCTTGTCTCCGGGAGACTCACAGAAAGCTTGTATAATGACAGTGATAGAAAATTAATTGCCTCTGTTTTAAGCAGAGATCGTCACATTTGTTTTAAGAAAACAGCTTTACTGATCTGTCTCATTCTAGCAGATATATGTCATCTTGTGGCAGCTTTCTGACTGCTCTTTCTCAGAATGCTTCCTTGGCTCCCATCATTCTGTCTCATATATTCCAGAGTTATCCTTGCAAGTTGTTCCTCTTCTTTCCAAACCTCTTGTGCTTCGATGATCTCATCTATTCCCCTGCCTTATTCTGCTCCAAGTCAACATATCCTACTATCCATTGCACACCTAGACATGGATGTTCAACAGGCACCTCAAACCCAGCATGTCCAAATTCATTGTCTTCCCCACTGCACTTACTTCTACTAGGTTTCCTATCTCAGTTAATTATATCTCTATCTATCCAGTCTCTAGATTTGGAAACCACAGAATCAAGGATGTGGTGGATGGTTTTACACTGCACAATCATAAGAGATGTCATTCATGCAGTAGCCTCTGTGAATGGAGCCAACGTCGTGCAGTGTATCACCTGCATAACGGAACATGGCAGCCCTCCCAACAGATCTATCACTTGTTCCATCATCTCAATGGTCAATAATTCCTTGATTTTATACAATAGCAAGGAGTTGGTGGACAATTCTCAATTTACCAGAGGTCCTCACTTAAACATTCACGATACTTTATCACAGTTCGATCTTTAGTTGATAAGTCAGGGACAATAGTCTGAGTACGTATTGTTATATGTGAAAATTATAATGCAGGCAGGTTTTTGTATTAATTAAACATATACATTTTAACATTGTGTACAAATGAGTATGTGTGTATGTATGTGTGTTTAATAGAGAATCTCCAAAGATAGCCTTCGACAGCCCCCTCTCCCCATAGCTCATGCAGCTTCCTGCATCAAGAGGTGGAGCTTAGTTCCCTTTCCCTTGAATCTGTGCTGGTCTCATGATTACCTTGGCCAATGGGATATTACCAAGAGAGATGCAACTGAAGGCTTGCTAAGTCTTGAACCCAGTGCTTGAACACTTGGACTTGTCCTTTTGAAACATTCCTTCTTAGAACCCGGTTGCCATGTTTTGAGAAAGATACAAAGAGGAGAACCAAGGCATGTTGCTTAACAGACCTACCTGAGATTCCATCTGACAGCTAGCATCAACCTGCTAGTCATGTGAATGAGCCATCTTGGACATTCTAGCCCAGTCAAGTCCCCAAATGACTATAGCTTGATCCATCATCTCAGGGAGCAGAAGAATTGCCCAGCTGAGCAAGTCACCACAAAAAGTTATAGGAATAATAAATGCTTCTTTTAAGTCACTGAGTTTGGGGTGGTTTGTTATCCAATGATAGATATGTAAAACTGTGTGTGCACTTACACACAAGTGTGATTTTAATTCATCTCCTTAAGGAGACTAAGATAAAGGCAAAAAAGACCATTAGCTAAAAGTGGTATGTATACTTTTGGTTGAAATAGCTTCCAAAACAATTCTCCGCAATATTCAGTAAAATCATCGATTAAGGCCAGGGGATAAATAATGGAAAGGAGAAGAATGCTCCCTAGGTGAGGAGAACAGAGCCCAACCCTGGGTGGGGAATGTGAACAGTGGGTCTCACAGTCTATGCTTTTGGTTGTCCTTTTATATGTCATACCTATGTCTAACTGAGTCAATAAAACTTCAAGCAAGTGAATAAAACCTAAGATTGAGGAGCTTCAATTACTCCTTCCTCTCTGAAATTCCATAAGTAAAGCCCCTATTATCTAGTCACTTGTCTATAAGGCCAGAAAATCTGCTGAGCTGTATGTAGCCTGTTGTCTATGGGGCTGATACCATCATCAGCTCCATGTGAGCTACAAGCCAGCAGGGAGGAGCATGCTTTTCTCTTATGTGGATCCTCCAGCTTTTATCTAAATAGTCCTGAGACAACACACTCTGCATCTGAGAAAACTTGGATAAATCTTAGTATTCTGGAATCCAAGTCCAACAGAATTCCCATTCCCACTTTCACTATTTTAGTTCACATCATTTTCATTTTTGAGACTAAACCACGACACTAGTTTCCTACATCATGACTCTGTCTGTAGTTTCTATTTCCTTCCATTAATACTCTCTTCTGCTGTCAGTGATATTTCTAAAGCACAAACCTATCACTACACTGCCCAGTCAGAAAACTTGCCGCTGAATTTCTAACACACGGAATGGAGTAATTACTAAGAGCGCGGGGATGAGAGATCTCGGATGTCAGGCTGAGTTGTTTGGGTTTTATCCAGTAGGGAATAGGGATTGTATAACGATTTTTGAGGTGGGGAGAGGAATAATCAAAGCAGTCTTTTGAACATCTCTTTTCTACCCTTTCAATATCAGATTCATTAGTTGCTTTTGATTTTAACCAGGTCTACCAGTCTGCTAGTTTTAGTTCACAGCAACTAAAATAATTTTCTTGTGGGCCTCTTGTGCTTTTTCCATTCTCATCTGCACATTGTCTCATGCTCCAATTCACACTCACAGTCACATGTTTCCCCAACTCAGCCCTCCTATACATATCTCTCTCTGTGTGCATAACTTTAAGCTTACATTTACATATGGATAGAATAGCTTTCTGCTTCACTCCTTTCAATTTCTATCATCTAAAGAAAGTGGAACCAGTCCCAATGGATCAGATAAATATTTCCCTTTCCTTCAAATATCTCCCCAAACAGATATCAGCACCTCTGTTAGTATATGTTGACATGGAGTGAGGAAGATGTCTTATAACTGGGCCACTTTAAGTGGTCCCTCTGGCACTAGGACTAACTCTCTGTGGGTAGTCGATCGTGTTTTAATTTAAACTGCCTGGCAAAGTCCCTTCACTTTCCACAAACATAATTGCAGGGGCTGTTCCTGGAAGCCAGCAGTCCTTGCTACTTCTGTCACTGGCAGATGAGGCTGGTAATTAAAATCATTCTACAGCCATCCTCTGAAGTCTTCTCAATTTGTGGCAGATTGACTGAGTAAGAAGATTAAACATTAGGAGTCACTTCTTGACTCCGCGTAGCTCCTGCTAAAGAGCTAGTTATTGCTCCTGCGTCGCCAGAAGTTGGGGGCGTCAGCTCAGAAGGGACTTGATATTTCAGTTCCTCATTTTAGACGTCCTCAGTTTGAATCTCTCTCTGCCTTACTAATTAGATGTTCTTCCATAAGTTGCTAAGTCTTAATGAGTTTCATTATTCTCATCTGTAAAGTGGTTTTAATGGTATATAGTGAGAATTAGAGATTATCACTCTATATGTGTGTGTTTGTGTGTGTGTGCATGTGTGAACATCATTTGACATACCACACGCTAAATAGAGCTATTATTATTAGGTGAGTCTAAGATTCTTTTGCCTATTGCAGGTCTGTCTGAGAATACTGGGAACTCTATCTCTCTTCCCTTTTCTTCAGTCTCCAATTTGTAATATAGTAGTCCCCCCTTATCTGCAGGGGATTCATTCCAAGACCCCCAGTGGATACCTGAAGCCATGAATAGTACTGAATGCTACATATACCATGTTTTTTCCTATATGTGCATACCTATGATAAAGTTTAATTTATAAATTAGGCACAGGAAGAGATTAACAACAATAAGTGATAGTAAAATAGAACAATTATAACAATATACTTTTATAAAAATTACCATAGATCTTAGCAATCTCAGCATATGATTTTTTTTCTTTTTTCTTATCAAGGCAAGAACTTTCACCTTTTCCCTTAAAGGAAGCACTTTATGGCTTCTCTTTGGCATATCTGAATTGCCAGCAGCACTACTCTTATGCTTTGGGTCCATTATTAAGTAAAATAAGGGTGACTTGAACACAAGCACTGCAATACCGAGACAGTGGATCTGATAACAAGATGGCTACTAAGTGACTCAAGGGCAGGTAGCGTGTACAGCGTGGATAGGCTGGACAAAGGGAAGATTCACGTCCAGAGAGGGATGGAGCAGAACTGGCATGAGATTTCATCATACCACTCAGAACAGTGCGATTTACAACTTATAAATTGTTTATTTCTGAAAGTTTTCATTTAATATTTTCAGACCATGCTTGACAGTGGGTAACTGAAACCATAGAAAGCAAAACCACGGTTAAAGTGGGGGACGACTGTAACAGCCAGCTAGTCTCTGCGGTGAATTGTCTCTGACCATTTGGAGTACTTTAAGTAGTAGAATATAAGCAATCTCATGTCAAAAAGTCACATCTTGTGACACCGCATGGAACAAGAGGCAACCCCCAAATATATGAGGCTATGATGTTTTCAGATAAGCCAGTTCTCAAGACTTGTGTTATGGCCCTGTGAAAATTTTGTTATACCATGTATGAAAAATCAGATCATGGGGCATATAAAAATTGAAAATCGGAAAGCTTTATGGTCATTTTATGAAAACACTGGGATTTGTTTCACCAGTCTTTCACCTTCTAAAAGTCTGCTGACTGGCAAAACGTCACGTTTAAATCTCTGCTTACTTAGAATTGTGACTGGGAAGTACAAGCTTTCCTAAGTATGATTTCCATCCATTTGGTAGCCTCAGACATGCTCTGTTCTGGCTGTCTCAGGTGGGAACTGCAACAGTGCTTAGGTAGCATTTCAACATATGG
Source organism: Equus asinus (assembly GCF_041296235.1). Lineage (NCBI taxonomy): Eukaryota > Metazoa > Chordata > Mammalia > Perissodactyla > Equidae > Equus > Equus asinus. The sequence continues at coordinate 57,078,686 of NC_091809.1, forward strand.
AATCATCTGGGTACAGCCCACACACAGGGTTGGTGGTGGCTACTGTGCCAACCACAGTTTCTCATGCATAAGAAATGTATGCTTGCCCGTGTCATTTGTCCACCTTTAAAAATCCTTCTGGATTCAACATGAATACAGTGGCTCTTGCATAGAACAAAATAGTTTGGGAGATTTTATTTTCCCTCAAATGCCCAGAGGCACTGGTTCAGTTAAGAAACAAATTAAATATTGTAGAGGAGAAACAGTAATATGTTTACAATATCCAGAGTCGTTCCCCTTCGCTTCTATTTAAAAATGACTAATCTGATTTAATTCACATTTGTGATGCCAATTGTCAGGTCGAAATAAAACCTCGAGGATCTATTTTTAAGGACTAAAAATAGTGTCGCAATAAAAATTCTAACTGACAAGGCAGCCCTGTTTTACTGATGGTTCTAAACAAAGCAGTACATCTGAGGAGCATTTGCCACATGGTCTTTAAAATGGCACTAAAATTCTTCTTTACACCAGAAACATACCAAGTTGTTTGGCAGAATCTGTGATTTGTTATTTAATCCCTGCATGTATAAGAAAGCAAATTTAGTTAATACTCTATTGATTTAACCAGAAATTGTTGATTTAAAAATATTTATGCAGTATAATAAAATGTAAGGAGATTTAATAAATGGATATTTTTCCTTGTGGTATCCCCATTAATTTCTCTTCTGTTCTTTTGATGATGAAAATCATAAAATAATCAGCAGTAATATCGTATAGCTCTATTTCTTCTCTAGCTCTGTAGCGCTGATGAATGGAAGAAAATTTCAACAAATTTTTAGCTCTCATCATCTTTTCCTTTCATGAAAGACAGTGGTACCAAAATAGCTATGCCATTTTCTTCTCTATCGTCCTCTGACGGTGAAATAAAATTAAAGAATATTTTAGCAAACCTATGAAATGAAGGAGACTGATTTTAAGATAAGTTGCTTTAACATGAGAAAATTTTCTGAAATAGAAATTCAACTTTAGGTTATTTCTCCAGATTATTGTTTTTTCTTCCAAATGTTTTCTATTCTGCTTAATAGTAACCAATCAGCAATGTAATTTATCAAGTACAAATTAAAAAATCTCACTGACATTGGTATCTTGTGTTGAAATAAATTGCTAGGCCCAAGATTGAGCTGCTCCTGTCCAGGGTGCCATGTCAGCAAATTGAAACATTAAGAACTTCTGTGTCCCTGTAAAGGCTCTGCTTGACCAGAAAGGCAGTCTATTGAACAAGCCAATCCCCAAATGCCAAGCCAGCTCTGGGCTTTACACTTGTTTCCTTGTTCCTTATTCACTTTCTATTTTTCTCTTACTTGTTTCGTATTCTTTATCCTAAAAATGCTTCCTGCCTTCCACCTCATTTTGCAGTTCGCTGGGCCCATGGGAACAGAGACTGTCCCCTTCATGAACTATTAAATAACATTTGTTTGCATCACCTAAATTATCTTCTTTAATCACTTTTAGCACTTGTATATAACAAAATATTACTTTACTATGGCGATATTTCATGAATTCTTGGTTCGAGTGTATATTTTTAGAATCTATTCAGATTTCACGTAGGCACTTTGGAATTACCCAAGCCTGAAAACCATTTTCACTTCATCTTTTAAAATGGGAGACTAGATACTCTGCTAGGTCATTTGAAAACAATTGCTGAGCTTAAAAACATTTTTTTTGGGCATCTTTGGAGCTTTACAAACAATGATGCACAATTTCACCTGTGGGAAGTGCAAGTTCTTTCCTAGTTTGCTTCTTTAATCGCCATGGGCCCTGCCCCTTAAAAGTTTATCATTGTTCTGGCTGAATATGACAGATTGAATACAAATATATATTTTTGCTTCCTGATGAAACTCAACTAAAATGACATTGTGAAGAGATGAAACTAAGGTAAAAACTCACAGAAGCAAATAAAATTGGAGAAGATATGAGAGCACACCAGAGATGTCAACAAATATTGGAAGCTGGAGAGCAGATGGACAAGTGGTGACATATTTAGACAAGCGGCAAAAGACAAAAGGTATGTGTCTGCATTGGGGAAGCAAGAATTAAGACAAATAAAGCTACAAAATACCAAAACATCTCAGGATTTGCAGGTGTCACATGCTCTGAAGGCTGGATAATTTGTAGGGGTAAATAACTGAAATAGAATGAGTTAGGCTTCCAGATTCTCTTTTTAATCTTGGCAGGAAACAGGTAGTTTATTACCTGGAGAGGACATCCACATGAGCGTAGTGAATAGTGGAGATAATATGAAAGTCTGTATGTTAAAACATATCTCATTCTCTTTCTCCAGCACACTTTTGAGAATTTTGGCAGCCAGGGTTACATACAATAAGCAAGAGATTGAAGATTCCTCTCAGGGAATATTGACTAGCCCAAGAGGAAAGACCTACCGAACCAAACCAGTTAGGTTCTTGCCCAATTGTCCCATAGTGAGGCCAAGCATTTGACAAGCTTCAGATGTTCCTACAGAGCTTCTGGTCAGTTTTTTGATGCCCTCACTCTTAAATAAGGCTAACTAGGGAAAGGACATCATATATTTCAAGAAAACCTCTAGGGTTAAAAACAGAGATCAAGGGGCTGGCCCCATGGCTAAGTGGTTAAGTTTGCGCGCTCCGCTGCAGGGGGCCTAGTGTTTCGTTGGTTCGAATCCTGGGCGCGGACATGGCACTGCTCATCAAGCCACGCTGAGGCAGCGTCCCACATGCCACAACTAGAAGGACCCACAACGAAGAATATACAACTATGTACTGGGGGACTTTGGGGAGAAAAAGGAAAAAAATTAAAAAAATCTAAAAAAAGAAAACCAGAGATCAAAACAAACAAACAAATAAACAAGGGCTTAAAGAAAACATGGCAATGCAGGGAGCAGAAGAAGACGTAGAAAACAGAAAACCATTATAACTGGCATGCTCAGAGAACTAAGAGAAAATACTGTACCAATGAAACAAAGAAGGGTAAGCTTTTGAAAAGAACTATTCAGAAACTTAAAAAAAGGTTTTGGAAATTTAAAGGACAACAAAAATTAAAAATTTAATAATAGTTCGAAGAGAAAATTGAGGAAATGTATTGCAAAGTAGAACAAGAAGAAAAGGAGAAAGAGGAAACATAAGAAATTAGAAAATAAGTCCAGAAAATCTTAATGTTGAGTAATAGGAGTTTCAGAAAGGGAAAACAGAACGCAGAGAAGAGGAAATTACCAAAGAAACAATAAGAAAGCATCTAGAAATGGAGGGCATGAAATTTGAAACAATTTTGAACATTTAATTCAAAAACAAATGTTTATCTCAGACCTGTTGTTGGGAGACAATTTTCCATAGTCTCTCAGATTTACGCACTTGTGAGAACTCACTGTCTCTGTTCTAGACTATCTTTCATGGATATTTGTATAGCAAACAGCCTTGGGAAATAGAGATAGCATCTCCCCCTGGGGGCAAGAGTAGGTTTGTTTACAGCTTTGGAAGATAAAGATAGTGTCTCCCTCTGGAGCATAGGGCAGGCATGCTTACTGCCTATGATATAAGACTTAAGATCCCCAAGGTCAGGGTTTCTCTCCTTAGATGCAAACTATTGTTGCAGGTGTCACCTTACCCTCTTTGTTTCACCTGTTGGAAATTGGGGCTTGGGGAACGGACACAAAAATGGTAAGTCTAGCTACTATGATTACTGTAAGTAATAAACTATCCTTCATCTTTGATCCAGGAGTCTTGTGCCTTCTGCCAGCATTCATGAAACTATGGCAAAATAACTAGTTAGCTCATAGATAGGGTAAAATCTCAGACCCATTACAGTTCTTGACAGTTTTGGGAATGAGAATGGGATGCTCAGAGATATGGTTTTCTGGAAGTAGGATAAAGGTCTCACAGGCTGATTAACAGGATTTGAAGGAAATACATAGGAATCAGTTGCAAAGATGGTGACTAAATTGTGTGGCCAACCAGGCAATAAATGATCGTCTACCCTATTGCCTAATAATGAGAAGGAATTGTGGTGGTTGCTGACCAAGTAACAGGAAGTAGATTCAAAGACAGATACCTAAATAGCTCCCTGGTTGTTAACTCTATTCCAGACAGAGGACTTCCTTGCTAACCTGGTATTCAGTCTCAGGCCTGTCCGATTGTAACAAGCCTTACTAAGATTCATTCTTTGTGGGAAGAAGATTTTTCTTCCTTTCAGATGAAAGTTTTGGAGTCGTGTACCCTCACTCATGGGGAAAGAAGAGAACTTGGTGACTGCTATAGCCAGAAACCAAATGAATTGTTACAACTTTGGCTGGTTTGCTTGGAAGATAGAGGGTGGGAGCATGCAATGCTTATTGATGAAGAAAGTCAACAGCAAAGCCATCATTGGGCTCAGCCCTTCTTGAGGTCTGTCAAACTTAGATCCATTCAGAGAAGAAAGTAAAGGGTCTAAGAGGTTTTGCTTTTTTTTTCAGTGGGTGCTGACTCCTATAAGGGAGCTCCAGCCCTATGGAGTAGATTTCCCTGTGATAGACAAACTCCAATCGGAAACCATAGATGAGGCATTGACTAGTTTTTGCGTTCTTACTGTGCTGAATTTGGTTTATAATGCTGATACAGGTGACCCACCAGAGAGTGAGAAAATTACCCAAAGAAGTCTAAAAGTCTAGCAGCAACACAGCTTGAGATAGAAAGTGAAAGCAACACTGAGCTTACTGGCACAATCACTTTCTCCCTCCATGCCCTCTCCCCTACAATCCACATCTCCTGCCTTCCATACTACTCCAACTTCAGCTGCTTTAAGGAGAAAGATGTTTAGGGATGGGGTTAGATCTTCCTGTCCTCAACGGAAACTTAAGATAAATATACATGTCCAAGTATCTTGGAGAGGGATGGAATTCAGAATTTTATAGCTCTGTTGGATATAGGTGCCCACCATTCTACCCTGTTCTTCTTAGGAGAGGGGACACCCAAATTCTACTGATTTTATTTGAACAGAGTTCACAGTGGGAAGGGAAGCCAAAATGATGCTATGAGTTGTGTCCTTTGGGCCAATTTAATGTACGATTTTTGTGGCTTCCACTGAAGAATATATTATTGGTATTGTATGCCTGTACTCTACTATGAATGTGCATAAATAGCAGAGGATGTTTTCTCAAATGGGAAAAGCTACAGTTGGAGGATTGCTAGTACCTTTGGGCCTCCATGACCCTAATGACCCTTTGAAAGACATGTCTCTGTGACTGATGATTTTGCTGATGGAAACTTCTGGCAAAAGAAGGCAGCTTTCACCCATAAACCCCATTGGGGTTTGGGGATCTTTGTCTCCTTGACACAGTTATCAGATATGTGCTTTTGTTAAGCAGCTATTGCTTTGCTACTGGGTTCTTGTTGAAACCAAATGTTGGACACGTAGAAAGAAGTCTTGTGACTCTTTGGCCTAATATTCCATTTTGGGATAAGTCAACTTGGACTCAATGCCTAACAAGGTGGAAGGGCTCAGCAAGCTTCAACTGTTAGAAATGGTATATTAAAGATCATAGCTGGCCTGAACCTAGCAGCATTTCAGCTTTAGGTGAAAAAATGGCACTCCATTATCTAAAGCAAATCTCTGGGTGGGTGAGACTTCCAATTCACCTCAGTTCCTCTAAATGCCTGGGCCTAGTTCACTAATGGTTCAGCTAGGCTGAAATCCAATGATGTCTTCTGGAGTGCTGTACTGTACAGAATCAGTGCCAGTCATGCAGAATCTAATATGGATGTGGTTACTTTGTTCAGTGGGAAGAAATCAAGGTTATTCTTACAGCTCTGGCTAATACTCCCCTTGATGAAACTTGACACGTGGGTGATTTCCAATGGCCCAGCTTTTTGGTCTGACACCTGGAAAATTATAGACTGGCAGATTAGTGATACCCCTCTTTGAGACCACTTATTGTGGGAAAAAATTGTAGCTGCTGATTGAACTACCTGAGTAGCTCACTGGCCTCAGTGACTAACAGTGGGTACGGGCCCACTCTCTGACAAGACTAGACTCAAGGGTTGATTAAGCCACTCAGATTGCCACCATTGCTCCCTGGTTGCATCATCATAGTGGTCATGGCAACACATCCACCATCACAGACTTGGCACAAAATAAAGGGCCCCAAGTGTTTAAGGAAACACCCGCAGTAGACCATGTAGCTCCAGATGAATGCAGAGATCTCTTCAAAATGAGGCTGTCCCTGGTTTGCTGAGAGATCTTCTCAGAGGGACAACTGACTTGCTATTAGTACATAATCCATGAGGCAAATATTAACTCCAGGGAAACAAAATATTGTACAATTATAATCGTGGTGCTCTACAAGGCTCAACTATGAATAATACGTAAATAGGTATAGAAATGAAAACACCAAATATTGTGATAGATCTATGATGTGAAGATGGGGAGAGTGAGATGTGCATGTGGATGTATTTAGTGATACTGGAATAAGCTGCTGAAGAGCTAAATTCCCACTTTCCTTAGTAGGAAGTCATTAGGTATTGTCTAAGGAAAAACTTAAGAAATAATGCAAAATGCTATTTAAAAATAAGGAGGCACAACCAAGAGGAACAACTAAAAGAGCTGAAAGCTATTGCCTTTGGGGAATGGGAATTGGGATGTGTGAGTTGGGATGAGCAGAAGGTGGAGCAGAAGACTATGGGGTATTTTTAAGCCTGACTGAACTGTTTGACTTTTAAAGCCCTACGCATGCCATATTCGTTTGCTAGGGCCGCCATAACAAAATGCCACAGACTGAGTGGCTCAAACAACAGAAATTCAATTCTCATAATTCTGGAGGCTGGAAGTCCAAGATCAGGGTGTGAGGCAGTTTCGTTTCTTCTGAGGCCTCCTTCCTTGGCTAGCAGATGGCTGCCTTCTTTCTGTGTCCTCACTGGTCTTTTTCTGTGTGTGCATCCCTGGTGTCTCTCTGTGGCCACATTTCCTCTTCTTATAAGCACACCAGTTGGATTAGATTAGGACCCACCCTAGTGGCCTCATTTTAACTTAATCACCTCTTTAAAGACCTTATCTCCAAATATGGTTACATTCTGAGGTTTGAGGGGTTAGGGCTTCAACATAAAAAATGTGAAGGGATGCAATTTAGCCCATAACTCGTGGATTAATTAAAATGATAAAAAATCCTATCTTAAAAACATCCAAATTCAAAGCCCAAGCCCATGTGGGGCTTAATAGTTATCTGGAGCTTCAAACTTCATTGTCAGTTCCAACTGCAATATCCACAGGTATTATTATACTTTGTACAATATGTGAGGACTTGGAAAGTAACATTTCACTTAGATTCATTTACCATGTTTCAGGCAAGATAGTGATAACCACACTGTCTTGGGAGAATGCCACCCCTACTATTTTCATCAGTTGTTTCGACTCAATCTTGCAAAATACCCTTTCTACCACCTGCTTTCCCAAGTTCACACCAGCAGCTCTTCAAGCTTCTTATCCACGTTTTTTTATTTGTTTTGTCCTCTCTCCCTTATTTTTTGATCTCTTCTCTTTTTAACTTAGTACCTTATTTTTTCCCACAAGAACCTAACCACAGAATTTTTGCCTGTTCTTGCAGAAGAAATTAGATGAATACAACCAGAAGAAAAGAGAAATCCACCTGTATGGTCTGTAACTAGTTACTTCTGAAATTCAAGATCTGTTCAAGAATAAGTTGAAACTAGCTTTAGTTAAATCTGTTGCAAGACATCCGTGAACCTACCAATACACATTGTGATTCCAAATGAAGTTTTGAAAGCAGTGAGAAAAATCCTGCTTTATCACAATGCATTTGAGAAGATCTTGACAGAAATCCTGAACAAGGTTAATGGAGAAATATTAAATATGAAATGAGATTGACCTGAGAGAGAGTTAATATATTGCTTAACATCACCGTCATTCTAAAAGAACAGAAAACATTGAGAATAGCCAATAAATACCCAAAAGAACTCAGGACTTAGAAGATTAAGGAAGTAGAAATGTTCAGAAACATCAGTTGTCTTAAAGGTAGCAGAAAGAGATTGACCAACAAAAACATATTTATTCAAAATTTATATTGTATCCAGGCCTCACATGTAATTGCCAAATATTATATATACCCATAAATGAATCCATTTTTGGGGCCAGCCCCATCATGTTGTGGTCAAGTTTGGCTTGCCCAGTTTTGGCAGCCCAGGTTCATGTGTTCAGACCCTGGGCACAGCCCTACACCACTCATCAGTCATGCTGTGGTAGTGACTCACACACGAAATAGAGGAAGATTGGCACAGGTGTTAGCTCAGGGCAAATCTTCCTTAGCAAAATTTTTTAAAAATCCATTTTGGTTATACACTTTTATATGCTTTTCTGTCATATTAACCCCATCTTCTTTTTTCAGATGATTTCACTCTTTCACTGCCATTAAACTATGATTATGCTAAGAAGATATTTAATTAAGACATATCACAAGGCTAATTAAATCCCAGTTTATCACACTTTAATTGCTCAATTAACAAAATACAACAAATTTTAAGTAAGCTTACAAGGACATAGAATAATAATGTGAGCAAATATGCTAAAAGAAAAATCAAGGTAAAAAAATCAGCACATTTCCTGAGCACCCCACTCTTCACCAGATATTATGCTAAATGTTATTTGCAAGCAGAAGTGGTTAAAACATGTTTTCTTCCCCAGGGTTTAAAATCTACTTGGTGACATAGACCTGCATAAACATAAATACTCATAGTAGGTATCTAACTTTCCCACACTTACAAATAATTATCTAAAATCAAATTTATCCAAAGAACATGAAAACACTAATTCAAAAAGGTATATGCACCCCTATGTTCATTGCAGTATTATTCACAATAGCCAAGACTTGGAAACAAAGTACCCATCAACAGATGAATAGATAAAGAAAATGTGATGCGTATATGCATACACACACACATACACAATGGAATACTACTCAGCCATAAAAAAGATGAAATCGTGCTGTTTGTGACAACGTGGATGGACCTTAAGGTTATGATGCTAAGTGAAATAAGTCAGAAAGAGAGAGACAAATGCCATATGACTTTACTCATATGTGGAAGATAAAAAAACAAACACATAGATAGTAGAACAGATTGGTGGTTACCAGAGGGGAAGAAGGTGGGGGGAGGGCAAATGGGGTAAAAGGGTACATATGTACGATAATGGATAAAAACTAGACTTTTGGTGGTTAACATGATGCAATCTATACAAAAGCTGAAATATAATGATGTACACCTAAAATTTACACAAATGTTATAAACCAATGTGCCCTTAATAAAAATAAAATAAAACCAAAAGAAAACAGAAAGGCTATGAACTTCATTCTTTTTCTCAGACTCACTCTGCTTTCCTTCGGAGTAGGCTACAGGCGGCACTCCTGGCAAAGTCTGGCTGGCATTTAAACTTTATCTTGGTTATTATTGCATACCAGTCATGAAACTATATTTATATCATTTGTCAAGTGCCTTATTACCTTGAAGAATGAAAGATGCTACAGGAGTTAAAATAACATTATGTCTACAAAGGGATGGCTGGGCTTAAAGCTAAGCATTTCAGTTCCACTTAAGCTTTAGGAATTACTGTCTCTTTGTAATGCAAATTGTTCTACAGCCCAGGGATCTTCCTAGTTCTGGGAACCTTCATGGCTAGCAAAGCTGAGGCCAGCTCATCTGCAATATGCAATAGTTCTGCTGCATTATGTGGACACCTCAGAGCTGGAGTGAAATCAGCCTGACTCTGCGTAATATGATAAGTCATGGTTTGTTCCAGCTACTGGCCTAATGTGTTGTATGTGTGTAGAATTTTTTTTAGCATAAATTTTCTGGAGAAATTATGGATAAGACATAAAAATTACAGAGTTCAAATTTGTAAGACCCACCAAAAATTTCTTCAGAAGGAGTGATATTGCCAAAATTAAATTGCTTCAATACAGTTCTAATGAAATCATTCTGATTTTGACTTTTTCCTTTTTTTTTTTCTAGGATATTACTTGCTGAAAACATTTTCTAAAATAAATTGTTGAGTCTAAATTTTCATCTCACCATTTTATTGAGAATTGAGATGAAGTTAGTTCTCCATTCAGGATCTTCTGAAGAATCAGCAAAATTCAAATTTCACAGAAGCCATGAGATTGAGGAAGAGAGTCAACAGTGGTGTAAATGGAGAGCCAATTAAAACAGAACCACAACAAAAACTACTGGAAGCCCTGGCCTCATACACTGTCATGGAAGTCTCCCTCTGACCCTCACTGGCTGTAGATCCATTTTCTTGGCTGGAGAATAGGACAGAGATTACCTTGGCATAAGCATCTGTAGGAAAAGCTACATTTCAGAATTGTGAGGTCTAAATAAAAATTTCAAGGTCTTAGGGTATTGTTCCTTAAAGAAGTATTATATTTATGATTCTGACGCTAAGGAACTTAAAATTCAGTGAGGTTGAGTTGCTACTACAGTCTCTTAGTACCTACAAACACAACTGAATGAAATTAGCGCTAAATGGACTAATGAAAGAATATGGAAATAAACAGGGAAACAGGAGTAATTCCTATTAGGTGGATGAAAAACGTGGATTTGGGATGTTGGACTTAGCAGTTGAGGACAAGGATTTTCATGAAGGGAAAATGGAGGAAAACTCATGTCAGGCTGAGGAAACACAGCAGATGAAAATTGACCAGTGTGATGCCTGGCACAGAGGAACCACTCAGTAAATACGTTTTCCTTCCTATGACCAAAGACACAGCGTGTCCACAACTGGCATGTGTGAGGAAGGGTTAGTTGAAGAGCATGGCTGGAGTGGAAGGTGTGTGAAGGGATGATGGAAAGAGACAAGGAGTTAGGTCTTACATTCAAAACATGTGGGTTCCTTTATCTACTGATTTTGTGATCTTGGATAAACCTCTTACTCTCTGGGCCTCAATCTCCTTATTTGTGAAATGGGGATCGTGTAAGTTTCCTAGAGCTGTGGTAACAAAGTACCACAAACCTGGTGGCCTAAAACACTAGAAATGTATTATCTCACAGATCTGGAGGCTAGAAGTCCAAAAACAAGGTGTCTGTAGGGCAATGCTCTCTCTGAAGCCTGTAGGGAAATCTTTCCTACCCTCCTCCTAGCTTCTGGTCGTTTGCTAAGACTCTTTGGTGTTCTTTGGCTTGGAGCTGTGTACCTTCTATCTCTGCTTTCATTGTCACACGGCATTCTTCTTCTGTGTTTCTATCTTCACATGGTCGTCTCTTTACAAGGACTCCAGCTGTATTTAATTAAGGGCACGCTACTCCAGTATGACTTCATCTTAACTAATTACATCTGCAATGGCCCTATATCCAAATGAGGTCATGTTCTAAGGTACTGGGCATTGAGGTTTCAACATATCTTTTTTTAAGGGGACACATTTCAACCCATAAGAGGGATAGTAATTACCTACTTATTTCATTGTATCATTGAAAGGTTTACATATGGCAATGTATGCAAGTTATAAAATACAAATTGTCATAACTTCATCCTCCCTTACCTCTTACCTAAGAGGGCTTCATGTTCCCATCATTCCCCTAGCCTCTCCCTCAAAAAGGAGAGAACCTGCCACCAATGTTATATTTGAAATACAATTATTCCTCAGCTGAGTCTGTGGGGCATCGTCAGTGATACCTACTACAGTATTTTTCAGTAATAGAACGTGATTTTCTCATTGCTTGTAAGGGTGCAATTAACAAGAATTAAAATTAATTGAGTGGATGCCATGTGCTGAGCACTGTTGGGAGTGAATTATGAGAACTAATTATTACCCAAATAGGTCCCTGATCATTCTCATTTTAACAGATGGGGAAAGTGAGGAGCAGAGATGTTAGTTCCCTTGCACAAGATCACATGAATAGTACGAGAAAGAGCCAGGACCCAAAACCAGATAGTATGACTTTAGACCACAAGTTCACGAATTCTACTTTGTACTTCTCTCAACCAGAGCATGCAAATAAATAAGTAAAGGAAAGAGCCATTTCCTCTTTTCTACCTTAGTTGCCCTAATTCTTCCTGAAACCATAAAATGTTTCACCACGCCTCAAGGGACAAATTATACACTAAAATAAACTGACAGTGTCCAAACTTGAACTGCTGCTTTTTAGGTCCTTAATCAATGTACCTTGGAAAGACGAAGGGAAAAGTTTCTTCCATTGTCCTGCTTTCCATGTCTAAAATGCATGGTCATGAAATCTAACCCAATTCCCATAGCTTGACTTTGTTATAAATCATAAAAATTAGATGAAAAATCAAGGAAGAGTTTAGATTTAAAACATATGACTTCTAAAATCTCGTATTAACCTTGTAGCAATTTTCAGAGGCCTATATTAAATACATGTCAGCATAAGGGAATAAAGGTCACTTAAGTATGGCCCTCAGCACAAGCCCATCTTGGCTGTCTTTCCTGTCCTGCTGCTTGCCCTTTGGCTATTTAGTTCCCATTATACCCTCTCCAGCGCACATGAAGGGAAGATGTCAGCATGTGAAAGTCGCATTTGTCATGTAACTGCTCTGGGCAGGCATTTTGTGCTCTAAGGTGACTGACTGAAGCTTCACTTACAGGAAGTTTGTGACCCTTGTGAGAATGTTAACCATCTGAATGATCTTTGTCGCTATTGTTATGTCTAATCAAATAGAATATTTGGAGGAAAATACCATAGCAAGCAAGGAAGTTGGGGATTAGCTCTTCACCTGGAAGCATCAGTGGTGATAATGGGTCACCAGCCAGCCATGTAGTTTATTGCTGTGCTGTAGGTTATCCAGGCCACTCTCTGAACGTGGAAACAATGTAACCGTGAAGTTGATTTACCTCTCTCCTGGGTAACAGACCTGTACTTCCAGCTCTCCTGGGACACCTCCAGGTGAGGGTGGCAGGGGTACTTCTAACTCATTAGGCTCCAAACCAAACATCACCTTTTCCTGACGAACTCTTGGTGGATCTTCTGGGCCTGTCTTCCCTAACTGCAGTTTGCCATCTAATCTCTTAAAACTCCTTGCTGTCTATTTTATTTTGCTCACTTTTGATGACCCATACTGTATTTTTAGTAGCATCAATCCTCTCTTGTCCTCCTAATTTCATCTTTATTTCTCTTATTTTTTCTTACACTACTTTCCTGTACTTTAGTCTTGAGCATCTGTATCTCTGCTTTGTGCTCTTCATTCATTTCAGGGCTTACATCATTAAATTAAAATGCTTGCCATAAGTTTCACTGGATTCAATTTGTTGGTGCATGTCCTCTAGTCTTGTTTGTTTTCACCATTCCTTTCCTTCTCCCTCCTTCCCTGCTGTATCCTTTTGATGATGAACATTTGAAGGAGGTCAGTTTTTCCTGAAGTAGTTATTTGTAGGCAATATGTATTAGAGAGGGATGGCTGGAGCTTTTTGCTCAAGAAATTTTTCTTATGAGCTTGAGTTTTACCCATGGGTTTATTTAGTTTTTTCTTCTCCCCATCCAGCAGAGAAAGACAGATGCTGGATTGTTGGCAATGTAAAGCTTCTCTTCTCCACCAGACCCCCTCCCCTGCCAGCTACAGGGAGTCCTCTCCTCACAAACACAGACTATCGGTGTCACTCCTTACTTAGCAACATCTCCTCTACTTCTCAAAACAAAACTGAGTCCACAGAAGCTCCCGCCACCAAGATCTGAACCCTGTTCCACTGTCACAGACACTTTAGGAATCTAGATTTTGTACCTCAGTGTGTACCTTGCGCTTTAAGATATAAAATTTTCCAGTTCTGAGATCTGTGGCTTTGATGTCTTTTCTACATTCCCTTCCACCACAGCCCTACTGCTTTGGGCAAATTTTCTATAAATAAATAATTTTTGTTTTGTTTTGTTTTAAGGTTTCTGTTGTTTTCTGGTTTCACCATTGGTGAGATTTATGACTATTTTTAATTTTCTTGTTAGTTGTTGTGGGAAATATCCAAACGGAGAAGAAGGTATCTTTAGTTCACCATATTTAAATATGATTTTAATGAGATAAATGTTTTTAAAGTAAAATCTATAGCTATTTCACAAGATTTTGGTTATCCAAGCTTTGTGGTTGTATGTTTTTCTTCACTTGAACATGCTTTGTTTCTAAAAGATTGAAATAGAATTCACATGCCATAAAATTCACTCTTTTAAAGTATACAGTTTAGTAGTTGTTAGTATATTCACAATGCTGTACAGCTATTGCCACTATCTAATTCCAGAAAATTTTCATCACTCCATAAAGAAACCCTGTACCCATTAGCAGTCACTTCCTGTTCCCTCTTCTTTGCAGCCCCTGGTAACCACTAATCTACTTTTTACCTCTATAGATTTGCCTATTCTGAACATTTACTATAGATGGAGTCATACAATATGTGGCCTTTGTGCTTGGCTTCTTTCACTTAGCATAACATTTTCAAGGTTCATCCATGTTGTAGCATGTATCAGTACTTCATTCCTTTTTATTGCTGAATAAAATTCCATTGCATAGATAGACCATATTTTGTTTATCCATTCATCAGTTTATGGGCATTTGGTTTGTTTCCACTTTTTGACTATTATGAATAATGCTGCAATAAACATTCGTACACAAGGTTTTGTGTGAACATGTGTTTACAATCCTCTTGTGTATATACCTAGGAATGGACTTGCTGGGTCACTTGGTAACTCTATTTAACTTTTTGAGGAACTGCAAAACTGTTTTTCAAAGTGGCTATACCACTTTACTTGCCTTCCAACAGTGTATGAGGCTTCCATTATCTCTACATCCTCACCACTTGTTTGTTTTGCTTAGAGCCATCTTAGTGGAAGTGAAGTGGTATCTCATTACAGTTTTGTTGAATTTTGCCAATGACTAATGATACTGAGCATCTTTCAAATGCTTATTGGTCATTTGCATGTCTGCTTTAGAGAAATGCTCATTTAAAAATTGGGTTATTTGTCTTATTGTTCGATTGTTTGTGTTCATTATATATTCTGGGACTAGCGCTGGACATGGTTTCTTAAAGATAAGCTGTAAAAATAAACTAACAAAATTATAACATGGAGTGTACCAATATTGTTTTGCTACCAATGTAGTGAGACTCTATGCTCTTAAAGGCTTCTCTAAATTTTTTACTTTTAAATTAGATGTCTAATAATATGCTTTGTTTCTTCTGACCACAGAACATTATTTCCAGATCTTAATATACTCTATTTATGAACAATAAAAATCCTGACTTGAGATCATGATGGATTTACAAGCCTACAGATTACTTACAAAGAGCACTGCAATGGTTGAAATCTTATTTGCCATCTCATCTAAACACTTACTTAAGAGACTAGAAAGCTAAAACCCACAGTCTTACTTCTTCAGGTCAATTTGGTCAAGTGTGTCACCAAATGATGTAAGGAATTCAAGAAAGAGAAGATATGGTTCCTATGTTACTGGACACTATTAACTTGTCTTTAAAATTGTTTTACATCCCAAGGCAAATGTGCCATAAAGAACAGGCTTATAAAAAAAAGATCTATCAATCCACTTTAAATACTATGAATGTCCTTGAATGCATCCTATATTTAATTTGGAAATTGAGGCAGAATTATTCTGGAATGGTTCTTCCTATATATTCTAACCAAAAGGATAAACAAACAAAAAACTTTCCATGAGATAAATGTTACCATTTGTAATATGTCTGATATGTGAATTCACTATTCAGTCAATAAATATTGAGTGCTTACTTTGTGCCAGGCTTCCCACAGAGCTTACAGATTTCCACATTGTGATACTATGGTTCTTCACTTATACTGCTCCTGACTGTTAGAGATATCTTTGTTAATCTACAAGATTAATTAGAAACCACAGGCAGGCAAGAAATATTACATAAATATAACTTAGTAATTTTTCTGAAGTATATTCAAAATATAAATTTTATAAGTATCCACTGAATTTACAGACAATATTGGTAGTTGCTCAAAAAATAGGCTTTATTCTATAATTTACAAACATCATTTTGAGAGGTTTTTCTTTTTAATTTGAAATATCCTCTTAACATGGCAATGTTTAGAAAAGGATGGTATACCTATGGTACCTGACACATCTTACTCATGGTTGTAAAAAGAATAAATATTTTAAAAATGTGATATATTTTTAAAATGAATACTTTTACTTTGGATGCAACACTGAACTTGTGTTAAAACTTATTACAATAAAATGCACAAGAGTTTCATCAGTGCTGTGTAAGTGCAGATATAGAAACACCATGAGAGCAAAAGGTTTTGTCTGTTTTGTTACTCCTGATGACTCATACCTAGGACAGTAAGGGACATAGCCAATGATAAAAAACTCTTAGTTTTCCTCCAAGGTTACCCTGTAATTAGAGTGTTGCCTTTGTGATAATTTACTGTATTTCTCCAGTGGAAGTTTGAGGAAAATGAGGTTTACGAATATTCATTTAATCTCCACAACAACCTAATGAGGTAGATTTTCTTAACATTACAAATGAGGAAATTGTAGCTTCGAGGGCATACATATTTTGTCTGAAGTAACAAAGCTAGTAAATGGAGGAGCTGGGATTCGAACCCAGGCAGTTAGACTTCAGAGCATGAGCTTTTAACCACTATGCTCTGCTACTGATGGAAGTCATCTATTCATAGAATGTGATTTTTGATTCTGGGACACTGGAAAAACCAAGCAAACTAGAACTGAGCAGAAAAAAAATAGGTGCATAATACAAGTATTTATAGACAACTTATAATATGTAAGACCCTATTAGAAATCATACATGTACTATTTCTAAATACAAAATACCTTATAGGATAGGCACTGTATCCCTGAACGGGAAACTAAAGCTCAGAAAAGTGAAGTGTCTGGCCCAGTGTCACAGACCTGGGGTCAGTGGGCAGAGATCCCAGGCATAGGAAATGCAAAGTCTACGCCTTCTCCATTTTGCTGTGATGCCTCTTGCTCCATCATGTTGTCTCACACACTCCAGAGTAGTTTGTGTGATATGAGGGTAGGTTACTGGCAGTAAGGAGGAGGTGTATCTTAATTAATTAATTCCTGGGAATATGTAGAAAAATGGATAAATATCTTGGCACATACGTAAACTCAATCAACTTTAAAGCGACTGAGAGATTTCATAAGAAGTTATGACCTCTTCCCATTTAAAATTATATGCTCTTTGAAGCTGACTTCCTAAAATGTTTATTTACAATTTAGACATAGCAGGAATTATTTCCAAATGCTATCAACTCTGCTAATGCTTTGGAAGTGAGAAAGAAGAAATCCTCTTAGGACTTATCCACACAAATTTGGGATTTTTTGGGCTGTTTTTTGTTCATATCAA
This sequence comes from Equus asinus, assembly GCF_041296235.1. NCBI lineage: Eukaryota > Metazoa > Chordata > Mammalia > Perissodactyla > Equidae > Equus > Equus asinus. The sequence continues at coordinate 57,096,015 of NC_091809.1, forward strand.
CCCCCTAAATATATCTGCCAGTGTATCTAAAAGTTCCCTACTCAGCTTTCAGCAGCAGCAGCTGGAGCAGCATCACAGCAGATGGGCGAGGCAACAGAAAGAAACCAGAGAACTCTCAGGATTGGGGTGACCTCGCACGCGAGGGAGGTCAGGAGTCCTATGAGAGGACAGAGGAAGAGCAGGAAGAACAACAGGGCTCTGGGAAAGGAAGGACATTGCCATTTATCTTTCTGTGAGATGAAAGAATCTTAATAACGACACTGCTTGTCACGGCTCATTATATTTCTAAGTCCCTTTTTTCAAATCAAGTAAAGGATTTGCTTTGCGGAACAGCAAATTTGTGTCGAAAATGGATGAATATAATTCCAAAACTTAAATTGCATTGGTCTATTAGACAGGAATCTTTGATTCACGATATTGGTTTAAGCACAAAGGGAGATTTATTGACACATGGGACTGCAGATGTCCAGTGGAAAGGCTGGCTTTAAGTATGGCTTGATTCAGGGCCTTAAATCCTGTCATCAAAGATTTTGTCTATTTCTCAATAATTGAAAAGGACTGTTGGCAGCCCCAGACTCAATTTATCCAGCTACTTACTCCAAAAAAAAGTCTTCCTTATTGCTGTGGCAGAAAAACAAATCAGGTAGAAAAGCCTGATTGGCCAAGCTTGGGTCACATGCCCATCTCTGGACCAATCACTGTGGTTGGGAGGAGAGTACTGCAGTTTGCCCAGCCCTGGATCACACGTCCACTTCTGGGGTTAATGACAAACAAGATCTACTCCATCCTTGCTAGGGACTCTCCATCAATTGGTAGAGATTCCCCATAGCAGAAGAAGTAAGATGAAGAGCTGGACAGGAATATATGACAACAGATGTTCACACTAATTGCTATGAATTTACTTCTGCATATATTGCATGTGTTCTCAAGGATCTGAAGCTGAAAAATATATTCAATTTTGTTTTTCCCTTTGTGTATACACTTACAATGATGATAATGATGGGTAGCATTTATTTGCCTACTATCTGCCATTCTACTAGGTATTTTATATATGTTTTCTCATTTGAATCCTACAACAGCCTTACCATTCTTACCATTTTACACCTCAAGACACTGAATTTCGGAGAGGTTAACTTGCTCAAGCTAACAGAAAGCAACATCTGCTGCAAAAGAATTTATCCTACTTGATGGTAGAGATGATGTCATTTTAATTTCTGTAAATGGTCATCAAACACATGACACTTCACTAATACTCTGAGTGTACGTCTAGAGTAATATCAACAATAATGATTAGCAGAGGTATTATTAAATAACAGTAACGTACTAATTGGTAACATTTTTGGGCACTTACTATGTATCAGATACTTAAATTCACTTTCTCTATAGCAGGGACAATGATTTTTTTAAACTATAAATCAGAATAAATCAGATCAGGTCAGCCCCTATTTAAAAATCTTCATTGACTCTGTGCTTAAAATGAAACCCAAACTTCCTACCATGGGTCAAAAAGCCTTGCTCTCTCACTAACCTTAACTCACACCCCTCCTCCTCCTGCTCATTTTGCACCACACTGAGTTTTCTCAATTCAGCACATTTGCACTTGCTGTTTCATCCTCTGGAAAGTTTCTGCCCTTATTTTTGTTGTTGTTGTTCTTTGCAAGGCTGATTCTCTCTTATCCTTCAAGTCTCAGCTGAAATATCACCTGAAAGAGAGGCTTTCCAGGACCACCTCTCTAAAGCAGACCCTCGCCCTTACTCTCTCTCATGTCCTTTTGTTTATTTCCTTCACAGTTCTTATAGTCTGTAAATGTCTATCTTGCGTTGTTCATGTTTCCTCAGCACTTTGAGCACAGGACCAGACACATACTAGGCACTCAGTGCTTTCTGAGGAGAGAAGGATTGTTCACAGTGTCCTATGAATTGCCCTCCATCCATGGTTTCGGTTTCTGCGGTTTCAGTTTCCACGGTCCAGAAGCAGGTAATCCTCCTTCTGATGTGTTGTCAGAAGGTGAATAGTAGCCTAATGTTACATCACAATGCCTACGTCATTCACCTTACTTCATCTCATCACACAGGCGTTGTATCATCTCACATCATCACAAGAAGAATGGTGAGTACAGTGCAATAAGATATTTTGAGAGAGACCACATTCACATGACTTTTCTTACAGTATATTGTTTTAAATGTTCTATTTTATTATTAGCTATTGTTTAATCTCTTACTGTGCCTAATTCATAAATTATACTTTATCCTAGGTATGTATGTATAGGAAAAAACATAGTATATATAGGATTCGGTACTATCCACGGTATCAGGCATCCACTGGGGGTCTTGGAACGTATTCTCCGTGAATAATGGGGGACTACTGTATTAGAATCCTAGTTTATACCAATAAGGAAATGAGGAGTTAGATGGACTTAGGTCAAGTGCCTAAATCTTGCATAGTTAGCAAATGGTAGAGCCCACATTCAAAGCCTTAACCTGACTCCAGAGCCTGAACACTCACCATCCTTAGTGGTTTGGGCTTATCCCAAGACAATTAAATATTGATTGCTTTCCATTTAGAGTCATTTATAAAGTATAAGGCAGGAATATTTCTGTCTTCAACGCCTTCTAGAAATTTTCTTTGTTTTGCAGAACGATTCTTGGCACTTTAGTGACTCAGTATCAACAACGTGAATTTTACTACGACTGTTCAGTTCCTGAAAATATTTCAAGCTCTACATAGCATTACTAAATATGAAATAAATTACAAAACGGATGAAATCCTCCTTATTGAAGATCTCCAATTAATCTACTATCTGAATATGAATAGACCAGATGTGGTTTTATGATTCCTCCTCCCTCCTCCCTTCCTTATAAAAAACGGCATGCCTGGGGCTGGCCCTGTGGCATAGTGGTTAAATTCGGTGTGCTCTGCTTCAGCAGCCCAGGTTCGTGGGTTCAGATCCCGGGTGTAGACTGACATCACTCTTTGGCCATGCTGTGGCAGCAACCCACATACAAAATAGGGGAAGACTGGAAGAGATGTTAGCTCAGGGCTAATCTTCAAGCAAAAAGAGAGGAAGATTGGCAACAGATATTAGCTCAAGGCTAGTCTTCCTTAGCAAAAAAAAGTCATGTCTCACTCTTCAAGCTAATTCTGGTATTTATTTCTTAACCTGGATGAAGAGACCAGCTAGTCATTTCTAATTTCGTTGTAATCAACCTTTAAATAAGAACCAAAGCACTCTTCTCTAATCTTCTTGCCCCACATCTATGAAATTACCTCTGTTTACGAGCAGAATGATTTGGAGAGAAGGTCAGAATCAGAAGCCCAGAGGTGTAATTTGGGTTAGAATGTTATGTAGTTGTGACACAGTCTTATAAGGGAGAAGGAGAGGAAAGAAAGGAACATTGAGTTCCTACTCTGTATTAATCAGTTGCTATTCATATTCTTATTTAATTTACTCCAAAACCCAATTAGGTCATTATTATCACTATTTCAAAGAGGAGGAAATAGCTTCATAAAGGTTCTATAAATTTTATACAGGGACAAAAGTGATAGTAGGTGACAAAGATGGAATTCAAACTAAGACGTGACTGCGTCTAAAGCCCTGGTTTGGCGTGGTCCTTCACGTCACACTCAAAGTTGCTACTGGGAGGGAAAAGGGCAAGTCAGCACTCGCCTGGTTCTCAGTGTTCTAATCTGGAGAATGAGCTGTCTAGAAAAGAGTTTCTAAAGATTCCATTCAGTCAAACTGAGATAATTCTCCATGGCCAATTATTCGCAACATATCCATGAAGCCCAGTTTATCCACAAATGTTTATCAAGTAAATCTGAAAGAATCCTGTATGTTATTTGTGGAAGGGCAGAGAAAGCACATGAGCAGCGATATGGAGAAGACAAAGCAAGGCCAGCTCACAGGAGAAACTCAAAAGCATTTGAGAATAAATGAATAAATTCTAACATAACTGAGCTGATCCTTAGCAAAACAGTGAGATATTCAATGTTTGCCTTGAGAGTTTTCCTCTTTCCTCCTTAACACTCTCCTGGCTGTCCAGGTGCCCACTCTTGGTGCAGTAACGGAACCATCTTACTCTGAAATCGTAGTCCCTAGGTTCCCTCTCTCAAAAGCATGGGAGGGAGAGATGAAGCAAAAGAAATTAGGGACAGAAGGGAATGAAAGGGTACCACAAGGATGCTGATGTTTGTGAATTCTAGTCTGGCAGAAGCACTAAATAAGGAGAGTGAGTACAACCTCTGAATGCCATTTACCTGCTTTGTCATGGCCTAGCTTTGTAATGCGGTCTGAGTTTAAGGTTGCCAGATATAGTATGTAAGAATACAGAATGCTCAATGTAATTTGAATTTCAGATAAGCATCAAATAATTTTTTAGTATGTCCCATGCAAAATTGGAACATACTTTTCCAAAAAAAATTCATTGTTTATCTGAAATTCAAATTTAACTGGGTGTCTTGTACTTTATTAGGCAACCCAATCCGGGTCTCACTTTTTAAAAACAATAATCCCACTGTTTTATTCACAGGTAAGCATTAAGAAAATGCTCCCCAAACTGAACAGTTCCGGTCAGTCCTTTGTTCATTGCCAGGCTGGCGATTGGGAGCCGCTGTCACCAGAAGCTGCCTCTAGGGATGTGACATTTGGGACTTGACACACCAAAAGAATGTGGGAGATGGGGTGAGAGCAAAAAGGAACCCAAGAGATGAATTAAAGGTCTTCTTGCCTCTGCCTACCGTGGAGGTTGCAGAAAGAATTTTCATTCCTATCTCCTTTATAGTCTTAAACTCTTGAAGGAAATCTGAAAGTCACAATGTGTTCTTAATATATTTCTCTCATCATCAACTCAGACTGATGGAGCTTCATCTCCTCCAGCCCTCTCAGCCACTGGCCATGACGCCGATTTCCCTTCCCTCTTACCACCTCCGAAGCCCTGTGTGGATAATTTTATAATTGGGAGAAGGAGTGATTGCACACCCGTAAAAATGCAACTCATCACTCCCAAATAACTGATCCCGCCTCTTCTCAAATCTATAAGATCTCATCTTGCACATAATTTGCTAAAAGTTGTAGCATTGCAATCAGTATTGCAGTACATGCTGGATAGCTTCAGAAATAGCAGCCTTGAAAGCAAGCAAGCAGTAATCAACAATTTTGAAAATGCTTAAACACAGATGCAGATATTGCACTTTCTCATAAAAATAATTCTGAAGAAGGCAGCCTACAAACATTTGCCTTTTTCCTTATTGTGACTTATGCAAAAAAGTCTGCTTATTCCTGGTTTCAGGTGTCAGGTGAAATTCTGAGAGGTGCTTGGGAGAGAGTGAGGGAAGTTTATTTGAATGTCCAGGCAGGCTGTAGCATTTATGCACAGCCCCTTCTTCAGAGATTCAGCTAGGCCTCAGGAAGAAGGTGGGATATAGGTACGTTTTGACACAGTTCCTCAGGGAACTTCTTCTCTTCCTTGCCTCAACCATCTGTCCTCAAGAAACGCTGCTCCGCAATGTTAAGATTTACAGGGGTCTTCACCCTTTTAGCCCCTTGAGGACTGATGCCTCTAGGACCTAATGGAATGGCCTTTCACAGATGGGCTTTCACTGTGACAGGTTCACTAAACTGATTTGTGTGGCAGATGTCATTGCCTGGGGTCCTTTAAATCACCTTCAGTAGGTAGACAGCTGGCTAGTGAGAGCAGACAGACCCTGGCTCTCAGTCAAGTCCAGGTCCAGCTCCCCATACCGAGCTCTTTCCTCTCAGAGGAAAGAAAGAGGTTAACAATTGGCAAGCTGTCTTTCAGAGCTAAAACGAAGTTGTATGACTGCACTGCCTCCCCACCACACGGCTGTTAGAACTGTTAATTCATCCACCAACAGAGAAGTAACAGAGTATTTTACTTTGTATAGAAGAAAAATGTTTCTCTTAAACTGCCCTTATTTTAAGAAATGTATCAGCGTCAATCATATCGTGCTTCACATTTATTTTGTAGCTACTTTTTAGGATTCTATACCCATCCTATAATATTATGGTTATTATTATTACTCTAATTTCAGATGGAAAATAAAAATGTATGGATGTTATTTGTTTGGGTTCAAAAAAGACGAGATGTTTAACATGGAAGTTTCAAGGTAAACTCCAGGCTGCACAGAGGGAAGCTGTGAGGCAAAGCAAAGTGAAAGCCATCACTATCCTCATAGGTCAACAGTGATGGATCCGTGGAACAGACCGAGAAAAAGTGGAAATCAATGAGTTGCACTTTCTTGTAACAGATAACAAAGCTTACCCTTGCCAACTCTTTACAAACTATTAGAAACGATGCCTAGTTGATCTAGCATCACCTTTATTTGATCATCTGAATAAAAATTTTAAATATGTGCATTTCTTCCATAAATTTGTGAAACTTTGTTTTTCCTTGGAATTCAATTAATTCTACATTTGCTGTTATATTATAAATTAGCTGCGTATTTTTTGTTTGCTATTTGTTATTAATATTTTCTTTTTTATTAGTTAACAGACTTTTAACTTAGTTATTTAACTTTCATGAGAGATATAGATTAAATCTGCATTTTACTACTTGCAATACAGGGTGGACTGGCATTTATTCATATTTGGGGAGAAGATGGACTTAACTACATTTTTGATCAATAATTTCTATCAACAATTTAAATTTGTCTGTTGATCTGATGGCTGTCTGGTTTTACTACTTCTGGGGAAAGGAGTGAATTATGGGTATGAACAAAGACCTTGCCATTTCTCAATTTCCACATCATAATTAAAATATTTTAGATCAAACAACAACAATGGAAAAGGATAGGGATTGTTACAAATATTGAGACTGTTTAATAACTTTTTCCAACGGAAATGGATCTCTACTTGCATTTTTCCCCCAGTTTGCCTTCTAATCTTGGATTCAGAGAGAAGAGACTCTGAGGTCCTAGGCCATGTGGGGAAAAGAATAAAGAGTTCCCTCTCTTTATTGTTCATCTTTTTTTCTCCTCTTGTCCTACACATGGATAGGATTTTCTATTTCAATCAGGTCGCTGGGGCGAGTTTTAAAGTATCTCTTCAAGATTGAAGATCACCAAATTGAACTTATGGATGAATAGATAGAACAATAATATTAGATCCATGGAAAATAGTCTTAGCACACAAACAAAAGTATGGACTATATTGTGAAAATATACAGGAAGATCTATTTCCTTAATTAGATTTAACATATTTCAAAAAATAAATTCTAGAAATAGCTATTTTTTTAATTAAATGGAATAAGACAAGATCAGAAGAGAGGAGGATGATATGAAAATTGAAATAGACCAAATAAAATTAACATTGAAAACAGGAAAAAGCAACAGACGGTAGAGATTATGCGACGATAACCTCACAGATGTTAAATGTG